>NW_027498098.1:0-140758 GCF_021521415.1 Bidens hawaiensis
TGCCAAGATTAAAGACACACCATGATTTTATAGTCACTTTTTTAGGTGTTGTGTTTCATTTTAAAAAGTTTGAAACAATACGTGTGGACCTCTTTCTTTACCCTCTTTTTGCTAAAGATGACAACTGAGATGATCGTACACAAAACAAGTAATAAAATTTGACACGATAGTACACACAAAATAGGTAACACCAACAAGATGAAATTATTTACTGGTCGGATTGGGGCCTTTAAATTATTTCAAGCTAATTAATTTTGTTTAAAATCTAGTTAATCTTCTGAGTTCTAACCCAATTTTTTTTCCCTTAAAACACAACTCAAATCAGGAGGATGACTGTCTAAGAGATCATGGTGGCCAAAAACACAAGTAAACCCCTGGCGGCCGATGAGTTTTTGTGGTCATATTCCGATGAACCACATGCTTCTCGTCGTCGTGAGATCCTGTCACGTTACCCCCATATCAGACAACTCTTTGGTACTGATCCCTGGTCACTCCTCAAGGTATTAATCCCCATTCTTCATGAGTTATCTATAACTTAATATGAAGTCTTTTATACATATGTACACACACACTCACACACACAATCTTCATGCTATTTAAATTTAAAGTCAACAGTTGTTTTTACTTATTTTAACTAAAGCGTAATTTACACCGACCGAGTGTCGTTTTTGTAGGTCACTCTAGTTGTTTTGCTCCAACTAAGGACCGCCGTGTACCTTCACATGTCAGGGTGGGCAAAGATACTCATGGTTGCATATTTTTTTGGATCTTTTCTCAATCACAATCTTTTCTTAGCTATTCATGAACTAAGTCACAATCTTGCATTTTCTAACCCAATTCACAACCGTTTCCTTGGCATCTTTGCTAATCTCCCTATCGTCGTACCAATGTCCGTCACCTTCCAAAAATACCACCTTGAGCACCATCGTTACCAAGGAGTCGACGGAATGGGCATTGACATCCCTACGCTCATGGAGGCACGTCTAGTAACAAATGCCGCAACAAAATGCATATGGGTACTCTTCCAACTCTTCTTTTACGCGATTAGACCCTTGTTCGTCAACCCTAAACACCCCGGAAAATGGGAATTCATCAACTTTACTATCCAAATAGTGTTCGATGCATATTTTGTCTACTTTTGGGGATGGAGATCTTTAAGTTACTTGATTCTTTCCACGTTTGTCGGAGGTGGAATACACCCAATTGCGGGCCATTTCATCTCTGAACACTATGTATTCAACAAGAAAGAAGGCCAAGAAACGTATTCATATTATGGTCCACTAAATATAGTGTCATGGCATGTTGGGTACCATAATGAACACCATGATTTTCCACGTATCCCGGGTAGTAAGCTTCATAAACTAAGGGAAATCGCGCCTGAATGCTATGAAAATTTAGAGTCTTATAACTCTTGGAGCCAAGTGATATACTCTTACATTGCAGACAAGTCTATGGGTCCATTTAGCAGGATGAAGAGAAAAGTCTCAACAAAGAACTCATAGGAATCTTGCATTATTGTGAAGCGTCTCTCAGTGAAGAGCTTTATGTTTCTAATGTGAGTTTATCTATATCTCATGTATAATATAGAAGTAGAGTGCATCTTAAGTTTTAAGTCTTACAAAAAATAATGTTACACGTACAACACACAACGTGTGTCTTTTTTTTTAACCATTATCCACAATACCATTTATTTCAAGAAAAGTAGTTACAATATTAACCCTCTACTTTACATAATTTTTGTTAATCACGGTCTCACAAACACAAAAGGGGTTGTTCTTATGTTGATCACAACACACAACCGATCGATCACCCTCTATAGATGAAACAAAACAATAATCATTTAACTTAAACTCGGTCATTATTGTAGTAAAGGATATTAGACTTTATATTTTTAGATACGTACACCAAGCATTTTAAGTGATAATATGTATATAATTAAGCTCAAATGTGGTCATTTAATATATCTGCATACATAACCAAACAAGAATATCAGACTCTGGGTGCAAGATTCAAATATCTAATTAAGCATGAGAAAAGTAAATATATGATATTTCAATGCTGATAAAAGTAAATGAAACGTCATGCCACGTATGTTGTTGTAGTCTTGTAGAACCGGGTCAAGAATTAGGTGTGATATATAATCTAAGCGAGGCTACTACAGGTTAACAAAACTAAGGTTGAAACCACGTACCATAATTTTAACCACATCACGACATGTCATATATATTGGTTTAAGGTTACTATTAGCTATGTAAACTAGTAGTGCACTGCTATCCCACAAACACACCTCAACTGTGGCTCTTCCCGCAAACGAGAGTCCTCACCTTTCACGCATTACTAAGTCTATTTGAAAATTTGTCAACTACTAATTTTCCAATTACACACCCTATTCATATTAATTAGCCACCACCATCAAACCTAAGTAGATGAAAGGAAGCTCGATCCCTCTTCATTGATAAACCATATATATCTCATAATTCATCTTATGATATGTAAAATGTTTATAGCTTTCAAGTGTAATTTATAATCTTTTTTTTATCGAACTGTATATTATAATCTTAACAATAATATGTATTTAAGTAATATAATATTATTTAATTAAATTCAAATAAAATAATGTGTTAAGTGAATGATGAATTTAAACCACTTGGGCTAGCTCAAGGGGCCAGCCAAACGATGGGTGAGAGCTTGATGCCGGTTGGCCTCTCAAATTCGAATCTTGATGGCGACACGAGTTTTCTATTAGAGTGTTCCTTCCCAGAGAGCTTGCTCTTGTGGGCGGACAACTCCTGTCAAGTGGCAGGGGCTCGAAATTTTCTCGTGAAACGCCTAGCCAAACTCGGATGCCAAGCGTGAGCCCGGTTAAGACAACATAGTCTTGGCCCGAGTGGGGCGGTTGGGGCTCTCTCCGAGAGTTGTTGCTGATTATTCAACCATTATGAAAGTCACCGTTCAAAAAAAATGAATGATGAATTTAACTTTTAATATTTTTATAAGTAATATATATTATATTTACACTTATGATTTTTTTTAGGAACCAACATAATAGTTGATAAATAGAAAAAAAAATCTTCCAATCTGAGTGTAATACTTCAATTTGCAAAGCGCTTGTTACTCGAATCCAATTCCTGCAAAAAGAAATATTGAGAAGCTTCAATCATTCAATGGTGTCACGTATTATAAACAATAACCCTAAACAAATAATGATAACATTAGTAGAAAAGTAGTTGTCAAATATTACGAAGGAATGTCTACTCTCCGACCAACAGACATTCTTGTGTTTGGATGGGCCGGGGGAAGCATGCTTGTGTGGACCTTGCTGGGGTGTCCCCTCTTGTCGTGCTTAGGGACACCGGGTTTGTTGCTAGGCAGGCCGTGTTAAAGACAGAAGCAGGAAAAATTGCTAAGCACGAGAAGGCGTGTGTGGAGAATCAACACGCCTTCATTCTTTTTGCTTTTGATACATTTAGGTCTCTTGCTCCCGATGCTGCTACGTTTCTAAAAAGAGTTCAACGGGGTGCACAGTAACTCAACGACGCCAAAGAACAATAATTTTATTTTCAGTAGGATCGGTTTTGCCATTCAAAAGGGGGGTGACGGCGCATCTTGTTGCCCGCTTACCTGCCTCTTTATTACAATTGGATCCTTTTATTTGAAATGGTATACCATCAATCGGTCAAAAAAATTAATCATTTGACAATAACGGTATATATATATCCACTTTCCAATATCAACAATAAACATGGTTAAGGTTGTGTTAGTTTTTGCTTATAAAGTCTGCAAGGAGCCTATGTCTGCGCTCGCAAACATAAGCTCTTGAAGACTGTCTTAAAAAATAAGTTTTTTTCACCATCTTCACACTTCTTAACATCATACCAAGTACCAACACCTAATGTCCAACACCATCACCACCCACCGTCCGCCTCCACCACCACCACCATCCACCGTCCGCCGCCACCACCACCCACCACCATCGTCCGCAACCACCACCACCGTCCACCACCACCACCACCGTCCACCAACACCACCCACCACCACCGTCAACCACTCACCACCACCACTGTTAACCACCCACCACCACCACCACCCCCGTCGCCCACAACCACCATCCACTACCACCACCATCCACCATCACTACCCACCGTCCGTCGCCACCACCACCCGCCACCAGCCACCACCCACCGTCCGCCGCCACAACCATCCACCACCCACCACCACCGTTCATCACCCCACCTCCCACTGTCGGCCACCATCACGATTCACCACCCACCACCACAATCGTTTATCACCCACTTCCATAGTTCGTACACCACTACCAATTATTTTAGCAGTCTACAAATGTTAAATGACTTTTATCTACTGTAATATATATGATAGGTAACTACTTTTCAGCTTATGCAGACGATATCCAGTTTATAAAACACACAGTATTATATTTTCATATTGCAGACCTTCAGACCACATCTTCAGTTGCAGATATTAAATAAGATGAAATTAGGTTGCAGACAATTTTTGTGTTAAAAAACAAACATCACCTTAAATGAAGCTAAAAAATCATAAAAAAGATGAGTGTCGCATTCAAAGTTTATTTCAAACTAAAGACATTCGGATTGATTATTTAATTCAGTGTTGAAAAAACACCATAGCCAATTCTTGAAATAACATAAACAAACCTTATTATGACGATCAAAACCAAGGGAGCCTTTGTCTTGTTAGCATAAACATCCTTGGCTTAATGATATTGACATTAATCCTGAAACATATATACGTGTTGGTAATTTCTGCATTAATTAAATTAAACTAAGTTCATTGTCTAATTACAAAGAAAGTAAAAAAAAATTGACAAAAAGCAAATCTGTTCGAATAAATAGTCAATAGAGGTTCTGCGGTACAACAAACAGAATTTCAAATAATTGAGATACAAAACTAAATGTGAATCAAGGCACTTTTGGTTGTGTATGTCTTACTATTGTTGCACCCTAATTAAAAACCACATGGGTTTAGGTTTATATGAAGTGTCTCATATCCAATTAAGTCCTACATACGTAGTTGAAGTAAATCTATATAAATAATATTGCTATATAATGTCAACAGTAATGATATTATACACAACCAAATATTAGTCACTTACACATGCCAGGTAGGCGTAAGCAAATGAACATTGCATTATTTAGGACTTGCATAGTAAGAATAAATATATAGTAATATATATTTATATAGGACTATTATAATCATTTATATTATAATAGATAAAAATTATTAATATACTTTATTATATATTAGTTTGGTAATTATTAACGGATTATATTACCCTTGCTTGCTAATAAGGGGTTTCCCCTGGGTGTATATATATAGAGAAAATAATAACATCAAAACTTACCAACCCACCTCTCATCTCCTCATTTATATGTTTAAAAAAATGAAAAGAAAATCAAAGTGATCACGAGATCATTGGCGCAGCCATCCCAATCTGGGTGATCTTTGTTAAGGGATGAACCACTCGAGGTAGTGTTCTCGGGGCCGAACCTGGAGACACTCGGACCAACCTTAAAAATCATTTTTAACTTAAGTTTGACCTTTTTTTTAATTATATGATAATGTCACATTTGCGCTTCTTTGACTGCCCATATATTATGGCATGATTGACATGCACCTATTTAAACATAAGTACATTTTTGGATAAATGTATATCATTTCTAACTTTGTATTATGTGGTGAAATAATTAAAATCAATCAATAATTAAAAATTAAAATAAAAAATCGTATCAAATTCAAAAATTCATCAAAACACGATAAGTTACCTATTGATTTATCCAATTGATTTAAATTTGGGTCCATATCATTATAAAATCAGCATAACTTTATATTTTTCACAACTTAGTTTTGGCATACTAAAGTTTGTAAACATGTAAAACAACACGAAAAATCACCTTACCTTTTCATCATTTCTTCGCATGTACCCGCAGTAGCATTCAAGTAATGCCCTTTGATTTCACCTATATAACTATAGTCTCACAATTGTCTCGAAAGCGAAAGAGATAAACACATGATGTAGTTTTCTCGTGTTTAGAAACTTTGTCCAATTCTACCTTCAACACTGCTTGGCCTTGATGATGCCGGAAACGATGAATTGAAGTTTCCTGCGGTGTTTATTGGTGAACAAATGTTCGGTTTATTGGATGAGGTGACGGCGACACATATTCTGGTGAATTGGTGATGTAGATGTTGTGCTTTAATAAAAAACAAGTAAATTATTTATATTCTTAAATACTTATAACTAGTATGAGTAAGTAATGTCGTTTTCATAGGGAATCAATAAAAAGTGCTAATCAAATTCATAATTTATGAAATATTAAACTAAGTGGACAGACGATGTCAAGCGGTTTGAAAGCGAAAACAATTTTACTTTGATTTGTAAACAATTATGAGGAAATAAGCAATCTCCAGGTTTCAGGTTGTGAAGCAAGTTGGACAAATAATAAAACCTATTTGGAAATTTCTTTGTTTGAATCAATAAGCAAAAGACTAAATATTTGGCTCTACTGATTATCAAAACTTAATCCGAACAACTGGCACAACTGAATAATAATCTAATTGATTACCAGTTTTAGGTATTGATGAATAAAATCAATGCTATGGTTAATGATAAACGGGTCAATGACGATAAGAACTTAATCCTAAATGTCGATGATCTCAAACCAATAAACTGATGCAATCTTAAGCATTCAATTACAAAAAACTGTTTAAGCACCCAAACAAATATAAAGATTCAACTAACCGAATGATTAACCAAATCCAAATCCAATATTAAGTTTCAAAATACTAAAAAGTCTGACCATAAACACATCCCTACACCCGGAGATGGTCACAGAAGCTTTAGCCTAGCATAAGCATCTTGGAAATCTTGATTCTTGGTTCAGATGATGAGAGCATGGATGCTTGTGGTGATTGGTAGGTGTTAGGATGGTGGAGAACGGCCCCCAAAATCGCCCAAGGATGTTAGCGTATGAAGAATTATCGAAATAGGGTTTAACCCGACTTAAAATGGAAGAAAACAAGCCCAAAACACACTTCTCGTCAGACCTCAGATCACCGTAGCCTACGACAGGGTCGTAGACTACGACCTTCATCCTCTTCCTTACGGCTCCGATTATTCCTTTTTCATACCCTTCTAGTCGAGAAATCCAAAATTCATACATTATGGGTTTCGTAACTCATTTTCTAGCCCCGGATATCCCGTTTTACTTTAAATGCGCACAAATCACTTATGGATACCCCTGATTGTTTCCTTTTTGCCCATAACATAATTCCTTGCCATCCTAAGTGCTCAAAATTTGTTCCTTTAAGCTTCGAGCACTTGTAAACATAAAAACCACTCAAAGTACTCGTGTTCGATACATATAAAGAAGTAAAATACACGAGATTACACACTATAAACACATGTTTTCAACCACACATCAATTGGTGCATGTTCTTAAACAAGCCGGTGCTTTATGGCTTTGATATTATTATTTCAGTTTTTTTAGAAGTGTTTTTTCTTTTAATTAAATTTAGTTCATGTTGATTAAGTTTATAGAATTTAAGCATATTTAATGATCGCGTTTAAAGTAGTAAATTTCCAATTTATTGCGTAATTTTATAATAGAATTGAACTGGTTAATTATTCATGAAATGATAGAATAAAAATATGCTCAAATACAAGAGGAGGCAAAGCATGTTAATTTGGCCCTTTTTGACTCTACAATACTCATTCTTGGTGTTGGTTGTTAGCATGGATCAATTCTTTCTTTTACTAAAAACAATAAGAAATGTGTTATAGAAGAGACACATTAGTAATTTGTTTTTTATGTATTTATTATACTAGAAAAGAAGCCTACGCTTCGCGGAGGGTATGAAATACGACTACATTATTGCGTTTAGCATATGTGTGTGTATAGTAGTATTAGAGAAACCCGTGCATTGCGACATGCACATGATGGGCATTCAGTGGCAACAATTTGGTTCGTTATGGTAATAACAATATCTCTAAATTTTCAACAAACAAACTAAACAGTCAATTGAGGGTAACCACAACCACATGATGGGCATTCGGTGGCAACAATTTGGTTCGTTATGGTAATAACTATATCTCTAAATTTTCAACAAACAAACTAAAACGGAAAATTTTTTAGAAATAGGAAAAATTAAATGGTTGAAATGGTTTATAGGTGAGAGAAAATATTTTTGGGTTTCTAGGTGTTCCGCCATTTTAAATGGCGGAACTCGCAATGGTTACAGAGGGTGTCAGAAGTTATTTGGTGAGCTGGATGTTTTTCGGGTGTTCCGCCATTTCAAATGGCGAAAGTGACATTTTTTCCATGTGTTCCGCCATTTCAAATGGCGGAACCCCACTTTTATCCTTTTATAGCCTAACCCTATATATTTGTTTCACCTCCGTCATTTGAATAGTAATATTCCTGACATATGACACAGACTTGACAAGACTTTTCTCTCTCATTTTAACCATACTATTCACTTTCGCTATTTCAAATGACGGAAATGAATAATACTGACATGTGACATACACTGAAAAGACTTGTCTCTATCTCTTGACTATAAATAATGATATTTATTATAATAAAATATTTATTACTTCTATTATATAAAGTAAACAAATTAATAAAGAAATTAGAAAAATAAATTATCTATGAAATATTTAAATTATACTTTTTAAATTAGTCATGATAATTATTATAAAATATTAATTATACCTTTTTAATTACTTATAAAATAAAAACTAAAACAATATTAAAAAAAGCTTTGGTTCTATAGTTATCAGAAAAAATTAAAAGAAAAGTAAAGTATTAAAATTTAACTATTTTTTTCTTTAAAAAAAATATTTGTTGTATTTTTCTTTAGTACTTTGGTTTTTTTAATTGGTTTTCTTTTAGTATTTGTCGTAGTTTTCTTTAAAAAGTTTATATCTTTTGTTTTAAAAAAACTTTGGCTTTAATACTTTTATTTTTTCTGATAAAACCAAAGTTTTTTAACATTTTTTTAGTTTTTATTTTATAAGTAATTAAAAAAGTATAATTTAAATATTAAATATCATAAGTAATTTGAAAAGTATAACTTAAATATTTCATATATAATTTATTTTTTCAATTTCTTTCTTAATTTATTTACTTTATATAATAAATGTAATAAATATTTTATTATAATAAATATCATTATTTATGGTCAAAAGGTAGAGACAAGTCTTTTCAGTGTATGTTACATGTCAGTACTATTCACTTCCGTCATTTGAAATGGCGGAAGTGAATAGTATGATCAAAAGGAGAGAGAAAAGTCTTATCAAGTCTGTGTCATATGTCAGGAATATTACTATTTACTTCCGACATTTCAAATGACAGAAGTGAAACAAATGTATAGAGTTAGGCTATAAAAGGATAAAAGTGGGGTTCTCATGGAAAAAATGTCACTTCCGCCATTTGAAATGGCGGAACACCTGAAAAACATCCAGCTCACCAGACAACTTCTGACACGCTTTGCAACCATTCAATGGCGGAACACTTAAAAACCCAAAAATATTTTCTCTCTCCTATAAACCATTTCAACTATTTAATTTTTCCTATTTCTAAAAATTTTTCACTAAAACGGTGAGTTAGACCACAACCATACATAAAAATGATAAATTATCTAATCTTTTTTATGTTTTGCCGCCGACTTTTTTACATTTTCTTTTACGTTTTCTTCCCTTATTATTATTTTTCTTTTTTATGTTTTCCTTTGTTTTTTTCCCTTTTTAGCTGTTTTTTTTACGTTAAAGGCTAGGATGTTTTCTGAAACAAACCACACATGGCACATAAAAAAGAAACAGGTGTTAATCGCAAGTTTGCTTCATGACTAAATGTTCAAGGCAATTTTCTACATAATACATAACACATTCACAACATGCCCCTGCATAAGTTTGCTAGGACACAACAAAATTTTGGCCGGTAGCATTTCTGGCACGTTATGATACACATTTATATAGCAAAACTTATATTCGGTATAATTTAGGATACTACACAAACTTGCATAACATTAGCCAAGAAAACTAAAATTAAACAATGCGTATTTAAGTTTTTTTTAACTCAACGAACATAATTGATACAAAAGATTGTGTTGATAGTTTAATTCACAAAAGTGCTCTTGTTTTTGTTCATCCCAACACTGATCGTATAGAAAGTTGTCTTTTCGACTCGTGGCTTGAAACTTAGCTCGGTTAGTCTTCCCCACAACTACTACATTTGATCAATCTTATGAAGGCCACGACTGTAAAGAGGTGCAAAAACCGGTATTTTTGATGTTACATAAAGAGGTGCAAAAACCGGTAGAAAACTCAAAACCGATTTGGGTTGAAACCGGTTCGGAACCAGTTTACGATCGGTTTCCGGTTCGAGTTGAAACCATTTCTTGAATAAGTTACCATCGGATTTGGTTCGGAATTGACCGGTTTCAATCCCACGCATTCAATCGGTTCCAAACCGGTTCGGGTTCGGTTCGATTTTCGGGTCGGTTAACCGGTTAATGCAGCAACCTAGAACTAAAATGTGCAACCAAATTTCAGTTTTGCACTATGACCAGATAAGTTGAGCATGTGATCTAAACATAATAGGAACTAAATTTGTAATACCAAATTATCCTAAGAGAACAGAGCATATATATAATATAAACATTCATAACTAACAAAATAAGTGCACATATTGAAGAGTTACATTGAGAGTACAAAACCTTATTTAAAATGCATGAAACATTTCAACTATTGAGTGTTAAAAAGAAAGAAAAAGTAAAACTCCAACTTTAAAAGTATTTCTTCAGCTTTTCGTAAAGTGTTAACAGGTATCTCAAATTGTGTATCATATTAAATTTTAGAGAAATCTTGGAGTGTCATAATACCCGGCTTCTTCATCAGCATCTTTGTAGTGTTCCTTCACCAAATCTTGTTTAATATTCAGAAGAGCCTCCGATAACTTTTGTAAGACTTTAGCCAAGTAAAACTTATGTCGGGTTCAGGCCGATACGATCCCAAAAATTTGACACGACCCAAACCCAAAAAATTGTGTTATACACATGAATTCAAGCATAAAACACATATTCACGATCCATTCGACCCAAAAGTTTGCTAGTATATTATTTTAGTACTCCATGCTATAAAAAACAGGTGATATTAGAGGTGTAAATAGATATAGATATATCTTGCTGACTAAACACACATGAAAATAGAAAGAAATGCTTACTATATACATATGCTTATATATGCCTGTTTTAGGCCTCACAAACATACCTCACCAGAAATGGACTTGAATATCCTCCCACATGATCTATTTTTTCATCGAATGTTTCTTGGCAGCCTAATAAAAAAAACAAAGATTTAAGAAGTCACGAGTTTAAAAGCAACACTAAAGAATTACAAAGAATTTTTTTTTAATAATGATATCCAATAATGAATAAAGTAAAAGGAATAAAACGGGCATGCATATAGAATCATGCTCATGTTCAATGATAATAGTAAAACTCCTCTTGTACTATAGACATGTGTATATGTATCTCATGTGCACAAAGATAAGCTCGAGCTCAGCTCACAACTGACTTTGAGACATTGTAGCAAGCAACAAGTTGCTGCGTGTAGTTGTATATGACTCCAGTAACACACCAGCTATCGTTGACTCCGGATGAGTCATGCCAGTCTCTTTAACAGTTAAATTGCTTTCATTAAGATATTTAGGGCTACCAATTTGAAATTGCAAGAATTTGTTATCATCACAGTTTCGACAAAAGATAATTTGTATCAGATGCAGCCTTTCTTGCAGGAAACCAAAATAATAAAATTCACATAACCACAACTTAAGCCAATGTATTTTTTTTTAAAGGTGTCACTATATAAACCTTATTCACAAGTGCAGATATAAGTAATTTTTACCCATATATTAAAAAAAGGCCAACTATAGGCTGGAAGTTTATAAACATTCTCCCATATCCATACGGATCAGTCGTTATAAAGATGACGGTTACTAAACAACAACTCAAAAGCTCTAAATGGCAAAATAATACTATAAAAATATTGAACGCCAAGTAAATTTTTGTGGGTTTTCATGAAAAAGACACATGAAGTGCATCACCCAAAGCCACCCACACTTTGAACTATATATAGCGTATCATAACAAGTTAACCTATAATGGATGTTTCATTTGAATATATCCAGAAAAGAAAATGAACCTTTACCATTAACTCCTTACATGACGCCATTCACCAACACACCTAGTAATTACTTTTAGCCCAAACACCATGTCTGCAATAAGAGGATGTTTATTTCATTTCAATTTAAAACTGAAATCCAAAAAAATATTGGTCCATTCCGATTTAATGATAAACATAAACTGACAAATTACCATACAAATTCAAGTATAAATAACAATAAGTCTAGTCATTAAGATTAATACCAAGCCCAACTCCTAATTATCCCAGTTACAATATATAGAATAGAGAATTAAATATAAATCCTCCTTTTTTTAGCTAGGATTAGAAATCTTTGACCGAACCGAAAGTAATATTTTCCTAAAACAAACCATTGTGACCAAAACTCGTACCAACAGATAAGAACCAACTTGTCCCGTCCCTTTTGACAGTTATAAAAGAAAATATGCAACAATTTTGACCCGTTTACTTATAAATGGGTCAACGTTCTAATACATCTTTTTGCTAATGGGTCAAACGGGTTGATAAAATACATGTTGTTTTGTATTTGCATGATTTGCCACATCAATCACAAAAACAAAGTCGTGTAGGATTATATGATAGAAATCATTAAATTCTGATGAACTGGAACGGAGTGATGATATACCCCATAGAAAACATATAATACAAATTAAATAATTGGATTGCATCAGTGAAATGGTTTGATTAATTTCACAAAATGCATAGAAACAAAAGATGTGGCAATTAAATACTGAAATCCAAAAAATTATTAATGATGCTTGATTGTAAGGTATGGTGATTGGAACGATTTTCGTTATAAATAACCCTAATTAAACCTCGCCGGAGAGAGCATGTGGGTCGCCGAGATAGTATGGAACGTTGCGTGAGATGAAGTGAATTAAATTTAACGGCGTGTCCATATTTAATACGTAAACGACGACTTAAAATGGTTAAATTACCATATTGTCCATCTAAAATGCTTTTATATGTAATAATATAGATAATATAGTTATAGATATATAATATCTCGTACGTTATTAGTATATTATTTTGTTAGGAATTATATGTCGCTATAATTATAAGTTGATATAGAAAGTGTTACAAAGATGTTGAATGTTGAACCAATGTGTTGGTTAATTGTTTTGAAAGAAATGGTATATTGATCCAATATATTTGTCAAACCTTTAAATAGCTAGCTAGTGGTCTTACAAGTAACAAGATGTTAAAATTAGGAAAATGGGAAAATAATAAGAGGTCTTAATTTGTTTAAAAAGGAAAATGGGAAAATAATGAGGATACTAGGTAGATTACCCGGAGCGTTGTGACAGACTGATGGTATTAGCACACATACAACTTATGATATAAAAAGAAACGTTTTAAAAGGATGCATACTCGATCCGTAAAACACGCGTGATGTGACAGCAAGTTAACATGAATTTGACCGATATTGGGTTACGACACCAGAACAAAACCCAATAAACCAAATATTTGAAATAGTAATGTTTTTGTTTTTTGGTTACATATTTCTTTTAAAACATTTAATAAACGATCAGTAAAACTTGTTGGAGCGGGGAGTTGACTCCTTGGACGGTTTCGGTTACATTGAGATTTATAAGCGACCAAAAAAAACATGCAAAAACCTGCGCAAAAAACTTTCTAATACATCAAACAAGTGCAAAAATTAACGCAGCAAAATGGGTTAGAACCTGCGCAACCAACAAGTAAGAAGCAAGCTAAGTGCTTAGTCAAATTCTTCAAACCACGAGACTAACTTAAAAAGATTCTAATCTTATTTTATTAAACAGCATTTGTGGCACCGACATGTTGCTTTTTATCTTAGTATATAATGATTTATAAGACGAGACACATTTTCCCGTCTATATATATAATGTCTCCCTTCCACAAGGAAACACACACACACACACACACAAACTCTTAACATTTCCAGTCTATACACATTAACTCTTAACAATTTCCAGTCCTACCGTGCACTCCTTCATTCATCCTAAATTCTCAATCACCATGGTTGATGCTAGTCAAATGGACATGCCTCTATCGGAACATGAGCATGCACGCCAAGACGCTCGATATTCTTCAACTCCGACTTTTCACAACACCAGCAGTAGACAATGTTCAAGTTCTTGTAATAAACTTTTCCATGCCACAACACTAACACCAGCAGTTCACAAAATCAAAATCAAATATTCTCCAGACCCTCCAAATAATAGAGCCCAATAACAATATCCCTCACATCACCCAACTCATTCCTGGCCCAACTACTCCTACCCAACCCAACCCCGTTGGGCTTCTTCACCGTATAGATGACAGTCCGAAGCCATCAAGACGAACGACCAGCGGTACATGGACACGAGTGCTACAACTCACATCACCAGTGACCAAGATTAACTAAGATCCTGAAGTGTATGATGTAAGCACATAAACGAACGACATATCAACATTTGTAAGTACACTTAACTCCTCAAACCCTTTAGCTAGTGCAGAAGCCCCTAAAGCACCACCATAATTTTCACGACAATTATACATGTGTTTTGAGTTACAAAACAACAAAAGAAAACTATATTCCATTCTAAATAAAACGGGTAAGAGTCGGTTGGTGTTATTTTTCAAGTGGATCAGAATGGGTGAGTGTTATTTTTCACCCTAACCGTGGACGGGGACATCAACATGAGAATGTAACGACTACTTTTAATTTATATTAAACTTTGCCTTTAATTCAGATAATGGTAGATTTCATTTTCTTGAATCCCCATGAATAGGAAAAACGACATCTGATGTCCCGTCCATGGAACGAGTGAAGTACTAGTTATTGCCCAATTGATGTTTCTTATGCCTAATTCACAATGTAATATAGTTTTCTTTTGTTGTTTTGTAACTCAAAACACATGTATAATTGTAGTGGAAATTATGGTGGTGCTTTAGGGGCTTCTGCACTAGCTAAAGGGTTTGAGGAGTTAAGTGTACCTACAAATGTTGATATGTCGTTACATCACACACTTCAAAATCTTGTGTGAATTAACTAAATAGGCCATACTTAATAGTTAATACATCTTAATGCATACGATGGCTCTAAGGAAACATACCATCATCAACAGCTGATGTCGTCGTACCAAAGTCAGTTGGGTGTAATGCCCCTAGTGATAATTATAATACCAAATAAGTTTGACCTTTCATATAAACAAGAAACGATTAGTGAATTATGATTCCATGAAACAAATTAAAATATGCATCTATTATTACCAAATATATTATATATATTAGAGAGTTTACAACTCTTGAAACACAAAGTACAACTAAGTGAATAGATTTATACAAGTTAGTAATACTTAAAATGTGCATATTGGTGTAGTTTTCACATATATGTATAAGAATATATATATATATGATTGATTTCTTTTGAGAACCGTTTTGAGTTTTAAGAACTCGAAAGAACTCAACGCAACAACTTTTTTTTTTGATTTTTTTTACACGTGTAATACGTAAGTGTAAGTAATGTACAAAAATTTACCGTAATTTTTTACACACCGAATCGACTTTTTACACATGTGTAACTGAAGTTTAAACTTGTGTAATCAATATAAATCTTTATTCTCTCTCCTGATTCTTTTTTTATTCAAATTTAATCTCAGCCACATATTCTAACTTATTTAATTAAATGTGTGGCCAAAATTGAGTTTTTAAAAGTTCTTACAACTCATCATGGTTCTCAAAATAACCCTCCTATATATATATATATATATGTATATATATATATGTATATATATATATTGTATTACTAGCAGATGAATGTGGTAAAGCTACAAAAGATGGCTGGTGATGTTCACACTGGTTGAAAGGGTAGCATTAGAAGGTTGTTTTTAGTTGTATTACACAGTACGTTTGCTATCATTATCATGCATCAATTTGTTATATGAAACACAATTTTTGTTTTGTCCAATTATGCAACCCGGTTACAAGCAAACACATAGTCTGATTACCGACTAAAACTGACCCGTTATTTGGAGTAGGTGGGGTATGTGACCGGGCTCCGTCATTTGGAGGAGCTGGAGAATATTGGTTTTGATTTTGTGGACTGCTTATGTTAATGTTGTGGTTTGGAAGTTTACTACAATAATTTGAATGTTGTCTATTGTTGGTGTTGTGAACAGCCGAAGATGATGAAGCATTCCGGGGGTTTTGGCACGATGGAGGCATGTCCATTTGAAGAGCATCTGCCATGGTGATCAAGGATTTAGGATGAATATTGAAGGAGTGCAATGTAGAATTGGAATTTGTTAGTTTGTGAGTGTATAGACTGTAAATTGTTAAGGATTTGTGTGTATGTGTGTGTGTTTCCTTGTGGAAGTGAGACATTATATATATACAGACCGGAAAACGCGTCTCGTCTTATAACATTTCCCATTTTCCTATTTTAACATCTTGTTACTTGTAAGACCTCTAGCTAGCTATTTAAAAGGTTGACAAACATATCGGTTCAACATACCCTTTCTTTCAAAACAATTAACCAACACATCGGTTCAAATTCAACATCTTTGTAACACTTTCCATATCAACTTATAATTATAGCAACACATAATTCTTAACAAAATTATATATACTAATAACGTATGAAGTATTATATATAATAAATACACTAGACGGGTGTCCGCGCGATGCGACGGGAAACAAAAATCATAGTAATCATGTAACAATTGTGGAGGTTCAAGGTTCGTTTGAAACTTGAAAACGTTTGAACCAATCATCACTTTTGGTCAGCCGGTTTCCGAATGTTCAAACCGTAGCAACAGTTTTGGTTTATGGTTTATATAGAAAATTGGCCATAAAAAACGGACCAAACAGTAAACTTATTATTGAAGCTCAATGCGTGAAACCGAACCATTAGTAACAATTCAGTTTAAAGTCTCAACGGTTAAGTTTTGGTTCTCAATAACAAAAAATCGAACCACCGTTTTGGCTCACGGTATAACTTAGAAACCGTTAAAACCGAATTGTGAACACCCATACATAATATGTTATTTTTTTATTTGAAAATTTATAACAATATCATACCCAAAATAAAGACAATAAAATACTCAATTTTATGGTGCAATAAAAAAATTAACATGTGAAAAATTTATTGCTGTAGGAAAATCGTTGGTGGGAAGTTATTTACAATTAAACTTAAAAGAAATATATAAGATAAAGGTTCAAAGTAGCAATTATTTCTTAAATTTACAAAAGTTAAAAAGGCAATGTTGTAACTATTTCAAGACATATTTTTTAATGGACAAGTTTGTCACTATCTTACATGCTATATAAGGTGTACCTTAGACATTAAAAGTTATTAGATGGTTGCCCGCGCGATGCAACGGGTATTTGAAAATAGACCTTGGTAATCACATAACAGTTATATACGTTCATGATTCGGCACGACGTGAAACACGACACAATTTTAAGTGAGTTCGACACAACACATGTATTTTACATAAGGTGTTTTAATTTATCTATTTCTCATGTATTATATATAGTATAGATAAATAACAAATTACTAATGCATCTCTTGTGTAAGACATTTCTTATTGTTTTTGTAAAAGAAATAATTGATCCAAGCTTACAACCAACACCAAGGTACACAGACGAGTCACAAATGACCAGATTAACATGCTTTGCCTCCGTTTGTATTTGAGCATATTATTATATTATATAAAAGAGATGTTTGGTGCCGCTAGCCTCATCCAATCAACCGAACATCTGTTCACCAATAAACACGGCCTAAATAAACACCGTCGGAAACTTCAATCCATCGTTTCCGGCACCAATCAACATCGCCATCATCAAGGCCAAGCGGTGTTGAAGGTAGAATTGGGCATAGTTTCTAAACACGAGCGAGCTAACATCATGTGGTTATCCCTTTCGCTTTTGAGATAATTGTGATATAATAGTAAAATTCGATAGGGTGATTTTTCATGTTGTTTTACATGTTTACAAACTTTAATATGCCAAAACTAAGCTGTGAAAAATATAGGTTATGCTGATTTTATGACATGGACCCAAATATAAATCTACCTATACTATTAAATCAATAGAGTTTATGTCCATTTGGCCTATACCTATTGGTTATAGCCTATTATTTCCATATAAAAAACCACTTCTAAGAATTTCTTTACAACTAATTAAATCAAAAATAAATAAAAATGGTAGTTATTTTAAAATGGAAATCAATAACTTCATAATTATAATCATTGGTCAACGATTTATTAATTTACATTTAATTCTACGCTTTGTAGGAATTAATGCTTGAATCTGTAATATATTTTGACTCCTTTATAAATTTTGGCACCTTCATTTTCGACTTCTTAACCAATAAATAAATCATGATTTGAATTAAATTATTTTAAACTGTTTATAAATATATGGATTCATACACATTTTTTTAAATACGGTATAAGCCTTTGTGTTCTACACACCTCATTGAGCCCTCCCTTTTATCACTATTGATTCGACGCGTATTTCGACAACCACCAGAATTAGGCAGACATCACTTATGTTCTTTTCGGTTCGACACCAATGATCATCTTGGTTACATCAACACAAAGCCGACAATTCTTTCTATTAATTATGTTCCCATACCTTGTAACAAATCGAACCACATTTTTATTATAAACTCAACATATTTGTTTTTAAATGCTACTGTTTAAGATCTTCTAACCTTTCTTTTAATGAAAATATATTAATTGGTTTATGATTTTACTATCAAAAATTGTTGCTAGATGTGTCGAAACCCCGTATTTATGATACGATTTGTTTTAAATTTTTACTTATAGTATACATAAACGATGTTTATATGTATTTTTTATATAGAAAAATCAAAAGTTCTCATGTTTTGAACGTAATAAGAGAGGGATAAGTTTCATAATGTGACAATGCACATTTGTTTTATTTAACCTAGATAACTGTTTTAAAATGAATTAGATCCTATTTATTTAATTTTTTGTAAATTGCTTGTGACCACTTTTAGTAAAGTTAACAATTTTTGTTTAAAGAAAATAATAAGAGTTTAAAAAAGAGAATTCGTTTACAACCTTACGTATAAAGAATCTCATACTTTATTTGAGGACAAACAATTATTGTTTTATTGTGTTATACAATTATTTTATCTTGATATAACATTTTCACATTTGTTGGTTTGAGTTTAGTATAAACGGGTTCGGGTTGAGTTTAGCTATAAATTATACGTTCATTGTTTCTTAAAATCTAAATTTCCTTTTGAATAGGTTATGTATAAATGTTTCATATATATATTTATTGTTTTCAAATATTTTTAACAGATGATTATGGTTTCTTAATAATAGAGTGAAGTTTGTCTTAATTATATATTTGTTTCTAATGTTTGTTTTTCTCTATCAATTTTTGTTATCCGGCTTTTTGTAACATGTATGACACCTCTATGTGACTTATGCTAACCATTTAATTTTATCATTTTACTTAGCATTTTAATAATTTGATTGTTCTAATCAACTTTAATGTTGTAGTCACTATCGTCTTACATATTCAAAGACAACACCGATGCTCATCAATTTCTTATTCAAAAGGATTCTAATGACTAGACTGTTGACATCAAATACACCAATGCTCATCAATTTCTTAATACGTGAACAATCACTAACATAGTGCCCTAATTCATCACACTTAAAGCACTTAACCTTGGACTTATCAATCCTCTTTCTACTTCCAAAACTCTAATTCTTTGCTTTTCCTCCATCTCCTTTTTTCTTCGAACTATACTTTGAATTCTTATCCCCTTTACCCAACTCTTGTTCTTAGAGTCTAATTCTTTCGTCTTGGCTTGCCATTCTGAATAAGTGAGCAGCAACTTATCATCTTTAGCCACTGCCACCGTTTGCTTATGTTTCAGAGACAATCTTTCCTCAAAAGTTTTCAATCTCCCAATAGCTTCTTGAAATACCATGGTTTCAAGATCTAAAAATTGTTCTATTGAAGCTACAATCTGTATGAACTTCTAAGGAACAGCATTAAGCAATTTTTGAACTAGTACCTTTTCTTGATACGGCTCACCACATGCCTTAGATGCAATTGCAGTTATTCTTGATGCAAATACATCTATACTGTCACTTTCATTCTTTTGTAGTGCTTCAAACTCGTTCTTGAGGGTTGTAAGCTAGGCTTTCTTGACTCTATCCGCTCCAACATATCTTGTTTTTATCGCCGCCCAAACCTAAACCTCTCTGGTTGTCGTGAGGTTTGCCACTTGAAGCACCATCTCTTCGGGCATCGCCTGATACAAGTATGCAATCTCTGCATTATTCTTCTTGGCGTCAATAGTCGCCGGAGCCGGATCCGTCGGTTCAACTACTTCCAAGAGCCCGTGAAGAATGAAAATTCCTCTCAATTTCACCGCCCAGATGGTGTGATTGGTAGGGGTTAGGAGCGGACATTGAAGAGGTATCGCCATGTAGTTATCACGCGGTGGAGGCGGAGGAGTTCCCATTCTTGATTGTCAAGAATACGTGTGTGAATCGCGTATCACGATCCAGTCCATTGGATCAATCTATCGAGCAATTGCCTTTGCTCTGATACCAATTGAGCACAGGTATCAAAGAATCAAGAAACGAATCAAATAGGGAGATGATTTACAGAGAAAAATCTTATTATTAAGTAATTGAAAAGTGATGCAACAAACTGTAAACGATATAGTTCTTATAACCCTAGCCTATAGTTCATATTATTGATTAATACAAAGAAATATATTATAAAAACAAAAAACACACTTTTTCCATATTTAAGCCAATATGTAAAACCTAAATAAGCTTTTATTTTTGGCTAGGCTTCTAAGGTTAACTACGCCAGTATAAAAGTTTTCTTTTAGAAACACAACTGGAACCCACACATATGTTTTTTCCACAAGGTTTTACACTTTTACTATTTGCTTAAACCGTATTATTACTTTCCATAGCAATTATTAGTATTATTTGTCTTATTATCCAAACTCAACAGCTAACCCCCAAACTGCATGCCTGAAAACTTTTAATTTCAAACGTTTTATTAATAATGACACCCATGTAATTTATCATGTTTTAGTTTGTTATAAATAAAAACATAGAATTATATAAATACTAAATTTCAAAGAAAGAATACGTATTTAGTAACTGAATATCTTACCAACAATCCCCAGAAAGTAACTTTAGAGGGGGTTGGGCATCACTACTCGGTTGTAAAAAGTCTCGATCTGCTTCTTTTAGTCTATTCACAGTTCGTCTTTCTTTGGGAATTCATATCGTGTAGATTCTTTCATTTTGTATTGAATGAACTCAAAGGTTTCCTGTTTCAAAAACAAACCGAGTTTAGCAACAACAAAAAAAGTGATGAGACTTGATGTTAGAACAGGTCTCAGCTACCGTGCACTCCTTCATTCATCCTAAGTACTTGATCACCATGGTTGAGGCTCGTCAAATGGACGAGCCTCTATCGGAACATGAGCGCCGAAACGCTCAGGATTCATCCTCTGGCTTTCACAACACTAGCGGTAGACAACACTCGAATTCTAAACGGAGCCCAATCACAATGTCCCTCACATCGCCCAACTCATTCAAGACCTAAGTACTCTTACCTAACCCAAACCCGTTGGTCCTTTCACCATATAGAGGAAAATCCGAAGCCCACTTAACCGACACGAGTGCCACATCTCACATCACCGGTGAACAGGGTAGACTAACTTAATTCCCCTAATTCGTATGTTTTACATATATGCTCCATTGTTTCTTTAATTGCCAAATTTGAGACCGATTAAGATGGGTATAGCGGTTCCCTTGTAAACGAATCAAGCTTCCCCACCTACAACGTCGGTACATA
Organism: Bidens hawaiensis; assembly: GCF_021521415.1. Classification (NCBI taxonomy): domain Eukaryota; kingdom Viridiplantae; phylum Streptophyta; class Magnoliopsida; order Asterales; family Asteraceae; genus Bidens; species Bidens hawaiensis. The sequence goes on from NW_027498098.1 coordinate 22,087, forward strand.
GTCATTATAATTATTATTAACTACAAGTTTTAACAAAGAGGATTGGATAATTTATTGTATTTTTAACATAATAAATATAACTTGATATATGCAACTGTTTAAACCTGATGAGGCATACAAAACAACATTGTCACAATCAAAGGGATCAACGCCATCTCCATCATTAATTAACATCAATCACCACTTTTACCACGTGTTACAAGGAAGAATACACCATCTGACAACTCTTGACAGTTTTATGTCGGGCTCAACCGACTCATCAACAACATAAAGATGCAAGTATTAACAGTTTTTTTTATCGATTTTAGTTTAGTTTTCAGAGTTATTTTCTCATTAACAAAACCTGCACTTGATGAAAAAAATTCTTATTAGTTTTTCTCATTAACAAAACCTGCAACCAATGTAGATTTTAAAGTTTGAATATAGTCGGGGATGTCAATTAAAATTGTGTATGGGTCACACTTATATTAAAATAGAGTATGAAAACTAATTAACATTAATGTGGTTCAAACCTTGTTTTTGAGGAGGGAATCAATTTGTGTAAGTTGGGAGTTTCCTAATTGTAGGTGACTGAGTGATGTGTAAATGTTATACTTTTGTCTCCAACAAAATTTTGGTATATAGTTGTATTTTGATACACACACATTTAGTGATCATTTGAGTCAGTTAAATAAAAAATATGTTACACAAGAGACGCGTTAGTAATTTTTAACTTGGATCGATTCTATCTTTTACTAAAAACAATAAGAAATATGTTACACAAGAGACGCTTTAGTAATTTTTATTTATGTATTATTATATATAATATTTAGTATCTTATTAATATATTATTTTAGTAATTTTTATTCAAGTATGATCTCCGCTACTAGTTAACATTATCAAATAGCTAAAACCTTAAAACGAATATAACATGTTATGATGAGGTACAAATAATGGTGCATGGATTACACACTTACATACACCCTTAGTTATCTACTTATGCTAACAGGTAGTAGCCTCGCTCAGGCAGATTGTATATCCATCACACTTCTTGACTCGGTTCTACAACAACACACATGACATGACGTTTCATTTAACTTTCTTAACATTGAAATATTCACATATTTACTTTTAGTTGCGCATGGATAACATTAAATGACCACGTTTGAGTCATACAGTGAGAGATTGTCACTCAAAACGCTTGGTGTACGTATCCAAAGATAAAAAATTGATATCCTTTTCTATAGAAATTACCATGTTTTATTTTTTTTTACCAAGTTTTAGTTAAATGATTATTGTTTTATCGAAGGTGATTGGAAAAATAAAATACACATTAGAAGATGACCAAACCCGTAGGAGTAGGGTTGGGTAACTAACACTTATTATTAATTATTATTTTTAAATAAATGGTAGAATATATAGTACATCTTTAAAAAAGTGAGTGAAAAAAATTGGTATGTTTCGAACATTAGAAACTATCTCATAGATATCCATTCTATGATCAAAAACAGAAATTTCATTAACTTGTAGACAACTAGCCTTTTTACAAAATGGTAAAAGCCGCCTCTTCATTACTTTGTATGAAAAGTAAGTAAATGCGTGTTGTTGGAGACAAGAAGCAATGAACCTTTAGTCTATTGTTGGAGACATCATTCCTTTTCATAATAGTGATGTAGACATTATTAAAAGGTTAATTGTTTCTGGTCTCCAATAACACGCATTTACCTACTTTTTAGACAATGTAATCAAGAGGTGATCTTTACCATTTCTAAAGAAGGTTTGTTGTCTACAAGTTAATGAAATTTCCGTTTTTGATCATAGAATGGATATCTATTAGATAGCTTCTAACGTTCGAAACATACCAATTTTTGTCACTCACTTTTCTAAAGATGTACTATGTATTCTACCATTTAAATAAGAATTAATAGTAATAAGTGTTAGTTACCCAGCCCTACTCCTACGGGTCCGGTCATCTTCTAACGAGTATTTTATTTTTTCAATCATCCTCCATAAAACAATGATCATAACTAAAACTCGGTAAGAAAGAAATAAACATGATAATTTGTATAGTAAAGGATATCAAATTTTTATTTTTGAATACGTACACCAAGCATTTTCAAAAGCATTTTCAATGATAATCTCACTCTATGAGTATGAGCTCAAACATGGTCATTTAATATTATGCATGTGCAACCAAAAGTATATATGTGAATATTTCAATGTTGTGAAAATTAAATGAAACGTCATATCATCATATATGTTGTAGAACCGAATCAAGAAGCTCGTGTGATAGATATATAATGTGACCGAGCGAGGCTACTACCTATTATAATATATATAAAGGCAAACATAAAGCTACAGTAAAGCACATATTGGTTCAATCTGTGGCTGCCATGTGGCAACCACTTAGTTTAATTTTTTAATATTTTAACATCTTTTATTGGTATTTCAATATCTGAAACTTCTTAAATTAACAAAATCGATGCTGGTGTGGTGGTTTGGTTGTGATTTTCTGAATTACAGGTCCCAAGTTTGAGTCTTTTTAGAGGCATTTTTTTGGTTCTTTTTTTTTGTTTTAGAATTTGTTCATTTAAAAGTAATAAAAGTAACAAAAAGGTAAGCTATTGTGGTGGTGGTGTTGTATTGTTGCAACTTGCAAGCCCAAAGTTCAAACCTTCTTGAAGCAAGTTTTCTTTTTTTTTCTTTGGTTTTTTAAATAGAATTAGATTTTTGTATTTATAGATTTCACACTAAATCAAGCAATGAAAAGTAAGGTATGTGGTGTTTCGTTTTTAATTTGTTTTAAATACGTTAGTTTGAGGAATTATTTTCTTGGTTTAGTTTTGATACCGTAAATAACGTAGCCGATACCAACGGAATTCGCGTTAACTTACGAAAACGACGCCCGGGCGTAACCAACACATGACTGTTGCGTCCGGTAATAACCTAGTTAACATAACTAGATAACTAAGGGTGTAACCCATGTACCGTTATTTAAGGTTTTAGCTATTTAATAATGCAAACTAGTAGCAGAGATCATGCATGGGATCATATATATTGTAGTTTATATATATATATGTCTTACAAGTTTTTTCCCCTATATTACGGAGTTATTTTACATTATTCGTTTCTAATATTTATATATTTTTTTGGATTGTAATTTAATTTGTTGTACGGAAGTTAATATATACTTTGGATTTAATGATAAATGATTTCACAAATAAATAAGATATTATAACACAATTTAAAAGCATCACACGAGCGGCTTATTATTTTTACTATAACATTGTTTATAAATAATATCTTTTCAAAAAAATAAAATACTAATTTTAGTATATCCTAGGGATGAGATCAGGACCGTACCGGTACCGGGACGGTACCTGGATTGAAAGCAAAAATTCGGGAAATACCGGTCCCGATTCCGTACCGGTACCGAAACTAAACTTCGGTGCCGATTTGGTACCGACACCGGTCCCGAATTTGCTCATCCCTAGTGTATCCCTATTTTATATGATTTTCATATCAAATATTTGATAAGATTAATTTTTAATTTAATGAGATTTTATAAACTATTTAAGGCTATCTACATTTATTGAGACTCATACCCATAAATTCAGGTAATATCTCAATTAACAAATAAAACAACATGGTAGCTTGAGGGAATGTAGAGAGGTTTCTTTTATATATTAAGATTACTTTTTAGTGACGCGTTAGTAATTTTTTATTTATGTAACGCGTCACTGGTGTTGCATATTTCTTATTGTTTTTAGTAAAAGAAAGAATTGGACCAAGTTAACAACCAAGAATGGGTATTATTTAAATTTAACTGACTCAAATCATCACTCAATCACCTACAATTAGAAAACTCTAACTTAATACAAATTGATTCCCTCCTCCAAAACAAGGTTTAAACGACACTAATGTTAATTAGTTTACATACTATGTTTTAATATAATAGTAAATTACATTTGCGAGAACTAATTTAAGTGTAGTATTAGAGCATGGGTTACATTTGTATATGAATGAGTTTATCTGGCATTATCTAATACTAATAAGGATTTTTTTTATCAAGTACAGTTTTGTTATTGAGAAAATAACTTTGTGAAAACTAAACAAAAATCAATAAAAAAAACTATTAAAATTGTCAAGAATTGTTATATGGTGTATTCTTCTTTGTAACACGTGTGGTAAATGTGGTGGTCGATGTTAGTGGTGGAGATGACACTGATCCCATTGTTTGTGACAATATCAGGTTCAAACACTTGCATATATTAGGGGGGTGTTTGGGATTCCTTATTTTGTCTCCTTATCACTTTTCATTAAGTTAATAAGTTACAAAAGTATAACTTATGTAACTTTTTCTCTCACAATATAAACAATCCCAAACACCTTATTACTTTTCAAAAAGTTTATAAGTTAAAAGTTGGTAAAAATAAGCAATCCCAAACACCCCCTAAGTTAAATTTATTATATGTTAAAAGAAAAAAAAAACAAAAATACAATTAAGTTATCCAACCCACGGTAAGTATGTAAAAACTACCCATTTCACATGTTATATTTCCTCCTCCCATATTGCCATTTAAGTCAAAAGTCAACCTCTTAGTTGAAACTTGTAGTTACTAATAATTATAATGCCTATGTACTGACATTGTAGGTGGTGAAGTTTGATTCGGTTACAAGGGAACCCCTACACCCATCTTAGTTGATCTCAAATTTGCCAATTAAAGAAAAAATGAAGCATTTATGTAAAACATACGAATTAGGGGAATTAAGTTAGTCTACCTTGGTCGCCGACGATGTGAGATGTGGCGCTCTTGTCCATGTACAGCTAGTCGTCTGTGTTGATGGCTTCGGTTAAGTGGGCTTCGGATTTTCCTATATATGATGAAGGGCCCCAACGGGTTTGGGTTATGTACGAGTACTTAGGCCAGGAATGAGTTTGGGCGATATGAGGGATATTTTGATTGGGTTCCGTTTAGACTCCAAGGTGACAGTCTGTTTAGAATTTGAACGTTGTCTACTGCTGGTGTTGTGAAAGCTGGAGATGAAGAATCCGAGTGTTTTGGCGCTCATGTTCCAATATAGGCATATCCATTTGACATGCATCAACCATGGTGATCGAGGATTTAATATGAACGAAGATGAAGGAGTGCACAGTACGTGAAGTCGACCAACACAACTAGAACACAGACTATAAATTGTTAAAAGTTTGTGTGTGTGTGTGTTTTAACTTGTATATATATATATATATATATATAGATTCAATGTGTCTCATCTTCAATAACATTTCCTTACCTTCAACACAAATTAATTAAGATGTGGCATTTGCCATTAACAAAGAATGTTAGTTGTCTACATGTTATTAATTTGTTTAACAACCTATTGAATATGGCAAATTAAACTAAAAAGGTAGGAAATTAAATGGTCCATTTCATAACACTAAATTAAGTGCTATGCGCGTATATGTATCAACATAACAAAATACAAATATATACCAAAATTAAGTACAACACGGTCACTCAATCACCTAAATTTAGGAAACTTTAACTTCTCCAAATTGAATTCCACTTGTCCAAGACAAGGTTTAAACCCCATTAATGTTAATGTTATTTTAATTTCCAATTATGTGTTTTAAATGTGTATATATATATATATAGAGAGAGAGGTTAGGGTTAATATAAAAAATAATAATTTTGTGAGAAACATAAGAAGAGATCTAGACCATTGGATTTATGATCTAGCGGTTGAGACTAGTAGTTTCTAAAAATCGTATAGTTTCCTATTTACATAGTATAGTTTCTTATTTAGGTGGTTTGCTTTTATTTTAAAGCATTCTCCCTTTTCTCACAACACAATTGTTTTTTATTTGAACCATATATATATATATTTATATATATATATATTACGCATGCGACCTTCCAAAGCATTGGATTACAAAACACACGGTGACAGTTTCGTAAATAACCCAAACTGGTTCATGATCAAATATATCCATTCTGATCCAAATTTTTAACTGCCTGCTCCATCTCATCCAAATTCTAAACTCTAATAAAGCTTAAAATATGAAATCTCTTAAGTCAAAAACCAAAATCAAAATAGAACGTCGTCAAACATCAAGTAACTTCAAAATTGATAAAAAAAAAATGATAATTTAATCAATCGAATTGATGTGTAGAAGGATTTATGCTCATCAATCGGTTATAAAATTGCATAATAATACACTCAATTGAGCTCTGATTAGGGTTCAAAATATTACATCTAAACGTTCTGAACAAAACTAAAGACAATATGAATATTTAAACGTTCTGATCAAAACAAACACCATTAAACGTTCAAGTTTAGATGTTCAAAAAAAAAAATCCAAAAACTTCATAACAAAAAATTAAGTTCGGAACAAAAAGTTTAGAACTTCAAAACAAAAATAATTTAAGGTACGGGTATTTTTTTTTCATTTGTGTTTTATTCCTACGTGTTTTATAGATATCAAACAACATAAAGTTCAATTCATTCTCATAAGTTAACAAAATAAGACAAATGGATGGGTATTGATCTATTTCATTCTCATGTCCACTACGTGCTCATTCTTTTTCCTCTCTATTCCATTGCACCATACCAAACAGACTTCTTGTTATTACTGCTTGTCAAAGTTTAACAATGATTCTAAAACCATGTTTGGGATTGACTTTCGGCTAGTCAGTAAGTTAAAAGGTGTTTGACAATCACAAAAAATCTTTTTATTTTAGCTTTTTGAAAGGGGTTAAAAAGCTTTTTTCTTAAAGCCCCAAATCTTGACTTTTCAAAATGCTTTTTGAAAAAGCCTATAAACATTTTTCAAACTGAATCTCAAACATGTTATTAGGGTTGTTCACGAGTCGAGCCCGAATCGTGCCAGTGTGATTTTGAGCTCGGGCTCGAAATTAAAGTGGGCAACTCAACAAAGGCTCTAGTTGGATTTTAAAATTAAACGAGATTAAAATCAAGCCATGATCGAGCCGAGCCTAGGTCAATTTTGGCTCGAGAACAAAAATGAGCTAATTCATCTCAGGATGTTTCAAATCAAGTGTTTTAGTTAGTTTTATTTGAGTTTTTATCGAGCGAGCCACGAGCCCGAGCTTCGAGCTTTTTGAACAGATGTTATAGGGGGGTGGACTCATAGGTATTACTCATACACCACCCAATCATGTACTACCACTTCATTTCTACCATTAAGTATTCACAAACCACAAAATCACTAGTAATACCTACCCATAGATACCCTAAAACTTTTTGTTTTGTATTTTATACAATAAATGTAAAAACAAATAGTATTATGTGACAAACTTTTGTCGTGGAATGAAACTATACACCCTACTCACATGTGATAGTGAAAGTATTGTCATATACTTTGGAAGTTATGCACCCTACCAATATCAATATCTCATTCTCTCTATTAATAATAATAATAATAATAATAATAATCATAATAAAAAGAGGGCACATAGTGTAGTTCATGGGGGAACACATGAAAAACCAACACCAAGTGAGCACTTCGTCCCCTTTTTTTTCTTAGGTCACTTTCTATTGAGAAAAGGTGAGGATCAGGACAACTTCGTCCCCTCTAATAAAGATATTTAATAATACAAGTTATGCACCTATACTAATAAAAGAAAATAATTCTAACACATGACATTATGAGGTTAATCCTCATTGTCAATTTCCCTCCAAAATCACTTCTCTACTATTATGGAAAAGAAAAAAAAAATCTTGGTTCTAAATATAGTATTGATTATAAATTTAACATACATTATTAATTGGTCAATCTCTATTAATTAAATTATTAATAAAATAAATTATATTCAAAACATATTTAATATAAAAAAATATTAGTATGATAATTATATGTCATAAATATTATTTTCTTTAAAATTGAAATGTACATATAAAACAGTTTATGTTTAAATAGTACATTAACATTTAATTTTTTGAGACATCTTCATATTAAAAAAAGCTTATATTCAAAACAAATTTAATATAAAAAATATTACTATAATAATTATGTGTCATAAATATATTTTCTTTAAAATTAAAATGTATATATAAAACAGTTTATGTTTAAAGAGTATATTAACATTTAATTTTTTGAGACATCTTCATATTGAAGAAAGCTATAATAATTTTTTTTATTTTCTTTACAAATATTTAGTCTTAAAAATCATATACAAATTTTTCATTTTTTATATTTATTATAATTTATAAGACTGTTGTGATAGTTGAACAACAGTGTGTTTGTAAGGACAACATGAAAGCTGATTAAAAATGAAAATTTGTTGTCTTTTTTGTCTATGATCGAGTATGGAATGTATAACATTTTTGTGAAAAACTTTAGTTACATCTTTCACATCAAAACGCCTTATTGTTTTAAATGTTGCTTTCAGTGACATTGTTGTATTATTGTATACCGATAGTAGACCAACCCATTCTCGATTTAAAATTCAAATATATTTGATGATATAAAACGATTATATATGTAATACGTTTTTTTACAGACTTAATTATCTTTTATTTATTTGTATTATCTTATTCATTGTGATTTATATATTAATTTATCCTGTGTAATACACGGGTTTCTAAAGCTAGTTGTTAAATATCTAAATATAGTTATATTATTGATTATTAACACCCGTTTGTAATTAGTGTAACTTTTATATTATTTTCAATTTTCTTATTAGGTCGTTAGCTTGTAGAGTCGTTAAATTCCGGTTCATCGGCCACAACAAAATTATCATTGGCTGCTACAAAATTAGAATGGTTCGTCGGCCACAACAAAATTATCAACCAAAACGAACTCCAATTCAAGTGATTCAAAAGCCAGCGAACTTGCCTTAAGCTTGTCAGCCACTACAAAATTGTCATCCAATAGTGACTGAAACCCAAAGCATGACCCAAAAACATTTATGTTTTTCGACCAAACTCTTTCGTATGGGTAGATCAAGTCGTTAGGCGCCCAAAAATATATATTTTGTCAAAAGCCTGAAACTTCAACATCACCGCAAAACGAGTTTTAAAAGAAAGCACCTCAACTGCCAAAAAATATGAGCTTTTAGTTGTGAATCTAGCCAAATCTGAACAGGTAAGGCCCAATCTAAGTGTTGGTGCAACACAAACAAAAAACGAGGTTGCTGGAGTTGGATGGAATGCACAACAAAAAAACGATATTGTTGACACCACCGAGTACCATATCTAGCAAGACTATCACTTGAACTATTAGATCTAGTGTTGTAATGAAGAGTAGGCGCTGAGTTGACGATTCTTCCTAGTCGCCAGAGGCGGGCAATGGCGGTGACTGGCTTTGTAACAAATGAAGAGAAAAGGATGAGGTTATATATGCCTAGGGTTTTCAAGTGGGTTCACATATACAGACTAGGATGAGCTCGGTACCGTACCGGTCCTGAAAATACCGATTTCAAAAATCGTAAATTCTTGGTACCGGTTTTAGTACCGAGATATTCGGTCGGTACCGGTACGATACTGGGATGGCACCAGTATCGAATGTAAAATTCGGGAAATACCGGTGCTGTACGGATCCCAAAATTCAAAAACTTTGGTTACGATTCGGTACCGACGGTAATCAGTACCGATACCAATCAATACTGGTACCGAATTTGCTCATCTCTAATAAAGACCCATTTTAACGTTTAATATTTGCCACGCGACTCAGTATTTTTAATAACTAGTTATTTGAGCACGATTACATCTAGTTTGTTGGTTCATAGTGTATTTCATTATTCGTTATGATTTTAAATAATTGTTTAAAACTATTTAGCCATGCGTCTTTACCTTTTCGGTCGTTCAAATCGTTGTTGACCAGGTTGACTCGGTTGTTTGGAAAACATCACCTCACCATAAGTCAGCAAACTCTCTATTCGATGTTGTGAGTATCTGGATACAAACACCCGTTAGGTTTCGGTTTCGTCAAATTTCTCCAGAAAATCAGAACTCATCCACATCTTTATCCCCTCCGCTCGAACCGATCTACGAGTCGATGTAACCCGCAAGTGCAAACGAGCTGCCAGATTAATCGCCGGAAAACCAAACGCAACCAAACCAATAGATCTAGTCGGATCTGATTATACAAAACCTGATCTGCTCGTTTCAACCTTCGCCGGAAAATTATTGTTGCCACCGCCAGATTCGCCGCCGTCTCCTTTGGAAACCACCACCACTCGATTGTTACGTCGTCGTATTAGACAAGACTGCACTGCCACCGCCGCCGGAAACGATGATGGCCGACGGAAATCGGCGCCTCTAGGTGAGGAGAGCATATTGTTTTTAAGATTTGAGTTGTGTTAAGAGTGCTAGGGTTTATAAAGGTGTTATACATGTAGGGTTCGAAGGGGCAATGGGTAATTAGATTGATAGTAAGTGTATAAAACTCTTTACTCATTTAACTCTTTACTAGAGAACTTATGTTTATGATATGTTTTTTCATTAAGAATGTCAATTTTGCAAATATCTAGTTTTCATAATATAATTTAAGCGTGAATTAATATTTTTGTTGAAGTATTAGCGTTATCGTCTCTTTTAAATCTTTGGATCGAAAATTAAACTAAAACACGTTACATTTTCTCTTTTCATTTTAATTAAATAATATTTTTTTATACATTTACAAATTACCTTTTTAATTTCTCCACTCACAACCAATTTTTAGCCACATAAAAAAACTTCTCAACAAAATTAAAAATAAATAAATAAATCATAATTCAAAATATAATAAAAAACGAAAAAAGAAAAAAACACAAAAAATGTTTTCACCGTGTTTCTCGTTCTCATAAAAAAATACAATGGTAAATGAAAAAAGTTGTTTTGAGTTATGATTTTTTATTATTTATTTTGAATTTATTTTTAAAGGGTTTTTTCGTGTGGTCAAAAATCGTTCTCACACTTCTCATTTTTGTCTCCCTTTGTATTCTAACTTTACCCATACTTTTCATACTCGATTAATTATTATTATCAGATATAATTAACATTGTGTTTTTATATCATGTATCTCACGAAGACTTCCATCTTGATGTTAAAATTGTTGAGTTCAATCATGAGATGGTAGTAATGAGTGATAATATCATCTAATGATTCATTTTTCATGTACTTGAAAACTAAGAACTAAGTCTTGAGCAACGTGTACTTTGAATTTCTAATGGAAATGTTTCCCTCATATCTATTCTCCAATGATTCCCACATATCTCTTGTAGTTTTGTACTTTTTAAACGTATGGAGAATTTCTTAAGACAAAGACATAGTTACTGTGGCCAAGGCTTTGTTTTCAACTTTGTACATGTTCTTCTCTTCTTCCTCCATCTTACTGTATGTTTCATTACATGGTCATTTCCTTCAAAAGTAATGGTAGGTGGTATGTAATCATCTTCAATACACACCTACATTTTGGCGTATTGCCATTTGATGTATTGTTCGAATCTATCCTTTCATTGAACAAAATCAGTTCCTCTAAGTAACTTAGGGTCTTTGGTAGCATCACTTGATTCAATTTCCATTTTTAATTAATTCGGATATATTAACTGAAGTCATTTTAATGTTATAGATTTTTTCGATAAGTTAACAGTTCAAACAATGTATAACTCCGCTTAAGTCTCGGTAAAAGCGATGTTAATTCAAATTCGCATGGTCAACTTCTCGTGGTCAAAAGTTCTTATCAACTTCACCTAGTTCTAACTTTTCATGTTAGAACTTCGTCTGTTATAACTTCACCTGAACTGAAGAAACCTTAGCGATAACTTCGCTTGAGTCTCGGTAAAAGCGAAGTTAATTCAACTTCGTCTGGTTAAAATTTCTAATCAAGTTTGCCTAGTTCTAACTTTGCATGTTATAACTTCGCTTTTTATAACTTCATCTGTTATAACTTCACCTCAACTATAGAAACCCTAGCGATAACTTCGTTGTGACAGTTGGAAAATTTTGTTTCTCAATTTTTTGTTGTATTTTTTAGTGTAGGGTTGTGTAAGGGTTTTTGGAGAGTGAGGTAAGGCTAAGGTTGGATTTTTAGGTATACTGACACACGAAACTTTGTGAAAAATCCGTTCTTCAAGTTATAATACTCGTTTGATACTCCCAAACCACACAATTAAGAGCTTAACGCTCTGACACCAATTGTAGGTCCCTGAAATGAATCGCCACAAGAAATATCATAAACTCTAGGGGTGCAGAATCCCCTTAGTATTTGTTTACAAGTATTAACACAATCACATAACAATAGGCCACAGTATAAATCACACGTTTACTTATGTTGAATAAAGTCCTTCACTTTCTTTGCATACAAAAGTCCATCTACATACCATTTTTGAACAAAAGTGTGAAATAACCTAAAATGGTATGTTTCTTATAGATTATTTTATAAATGTTAATTACATGGATGGTTCCTGTTGTATAGTCTAATTTTGAATGCCACACGAACACCACGAATCACGGGAGAGATACATGGTCACAGGGTAACGGTGCTCACTTGACCTTCCAACGGGGCCGATGGAATCGTTCTAGGTGGGTAACTGTAACATCGTGAAAGTTTCGGGTTTAAAATACCAAGTATTGGAAGTTTAAGGACCAAAAATGCCAAATTTCTAAACCTTAGGGTTGAAATTGAAAAATATGTTTCTTTGTCCCGTACCGATACGCGACGGGACAAAGAACAAGCGCTTGGTTATAAACCCCAGAAAGAGGTCACATGGCGATACGCGATCGCCTATGTCACACCCCAACCTACGGCGGAAATATTGGGGCGCGAACTGATTGCCACAGCTCTCAAATCATACAATATTTAAATGACAATATCTATTAATTAAATTAAGTTTTCAAATAAATCAAATACAACAAATACATAATCCATAATCATACAACAATACAACTCATATAACAAATGATCTTGATTAATTATTTTTTAACTTAAATTCTTCACTAAGTCTTCACCAACCTGCATTAAATTCCTACGATAACGTGTATATGCATATAAAATAGAATTTTGTCAACAACACATGTTGAGTGAGCAACACACCAGTTTAAATATACATATAGTATATATAAAAATAAGTAATTACAACAAGTCATATGAGAATAACAAATTAACCAAATGAGCAAGTATAACTTTGATGTCGAGAAGCACAAAGGCTAACGACTGGCGTATGATCATACTAGACTGAGATTATGTTGAACCTCTCCGGATGCGGAAACATATAAAGCAAGTAAGCACATAAACAAGTAAGGTATAAGTTGTTAACAGATAAGGCAATAGTTGCAGTTTTGAGTATAAGTATATATAAGAAATATAATTTACGCATATGTCCAAAAAACGTGGAAAAAGAAGTAAGATAGGGGAATGTGGTACTCACCTTAATAGACGAACAAAAGTGAAAAATGAATATTAAGATTGATGATTGAGGATCATGCGTTGACGACAAAGCCTAAGTAACATAAATTGAGGAAAATAAATACGAATTGAATAAAGAATCTAAGACTAAATAGAGGTTCGGGATTTGATGATTGAGTGTGTTCTCGCGACAATTTACTTTAATTTATTATAAATTTTACTATCAAAGTTTTGTCGATAGTAATATGATTAATTATATAACATACATAAAAATACTTAAATAAATTATAAGGGTCTTAAAATCTATATAAAGAAATTTGTTTTTTTTGAACTGTATAAAGAAATTTGTTTTAAGTGTTTTATTTTGAACCAAAAATGCTTTTTAATATATTTATATATATTTTTATTATTATTAATGATCTCCTTTAAATCGATAGTGTAAATAATAATTAATGAATAATGAATAAATATTAAATAATAATATTTATATAAAATCAGTTATAAAAATACTCAAGCTTATAACTATGTTTTCAAATGATAAAATTATACTGTGTATTTTAATTTAAAAACCTTATTAAACTCTTTATCATAAACACATTTATAAATTCAATTTTTTTGATAATTAATATAAAAACATATATATATATATATATATATATATATATATATATGACATTTCAAACACAATTAAGCATGCTTTTAAACTAATGAGATCAAGAATCAGCCCTATGCAAACTAAAATTACAATTACCAAATCTAACACAAGAAATCACGTGTGATAAAATCACATACTATCTTTTCAATGATTTGTTTTAAAAATTATCTTCACTAACTTTTATTTTCTCAAGTTATTTATGATGTATAATCATTTGAATGATTTTTCATGTAGAGTGGCAGCATTTTGACTTTTTTGTTATTGGAAATTCGTTAACAACACTTTCATAAAAAAATGTTATACCGGTAACTCAAACTTTTTTCTTTGTGATTGTTTTCAAATTTTGAATTACTAGAAGGTTAACTTTTAACTGAAGCGAAACAAAAAATCAAAAAACTTTAAACTGAAACGGAAAAAAAACTGAATCTGAACCGAATCCAAATACGGGACACACATTTTGAATTCAAGACATAATATGCAGCATAATCAGCTCTTTGATTCTGTTTATTGATATGAGATTTAATTCTTGGTTGGTTGATGCACTTTGAGAGGGAAACGAGGTATGGAGGTCGAAGTAGAAGTCATGGTCTCATTGGCTTACTGAAGAGAAAGGACAGGATACTTTGGGTTGTCTCTTATGGGTCAGATGGTGAATATAAAAGAACTTTTACTGCTTATGGTTTAGTGTCTTTTAGTTTAGAGATTGTAGGGAGAGGGCATATAAAAAAAAAGAAAAAAGACATTGGGTTAAAATTAAAAAAGGAAAAAAAACAACATTAGGTAACCGAGTTGTTTTTCCCTTTTCTATTTTAACATGGTGGCGTTTGTAAGCGTAATCGATTACCAAAACCAACCCTAAACAACACAACTTGAACTCGATTGTCGAATCCCACTTGAACTTATTTGAAACAAGAGTTAACAACACCTGGCTCAGGCGGGCTCGATTACCGAACCCAACTCAAAGCATTTTAGATTGTTTTTTTTTCTTGTTAACGCTTTAAGCTTGTATATTTACGGAACTTGATGGAAAGGTTTAAATAATAATAATAATACATCAATTAAAAACTTGCAATGCAAATCTTTGTAAAAGAATTTATAATTGATAATAATATTTTTTGTTGTTGTGGTAATTAGTAAATGTCACATTATCCAATAGGCATGATGTATAAAATGATATGTAAATGTAAAACATTACTCACATTATCTTGTCGCAGCCATAGATTGGAACAAAATAACTTACAAAACTCACCTTTAACAACTCATAGTGATCCAACTCCTAGCCTTATGCTTTCCAAAATTAAAGTCAAGAGCTAGCAAGTGGAAACGTAGGCAGATCTTGTGCACGTTTTTTGTTGGGGGAATGTAGTGTTTATATTAGATTACATTACATTGCTGATTTTAGCTAAAGATTGGGTACACAATATTGTTTGTAAAAGTGATTATTCATGTATGTTTCAGCATTTCAATTTGACTTGTTTCAGTTGGGAACAGCAATATAGTGAACATTATTGTATGTCTTTATGAATTTTAACTTGTACGCCTCTATAGTTGGATTTATGTAGTTAAATTTTAATGTCAAATTCTAACAATTTTGCATCCGGTTACAAGGTGACCTGACTTCTATGTTCTCAAATTTAAACTATTTAATGCAAATTTTATTTGACTTTTATTTAACAAACTCAAAAATATTTAAATCTGATTGCAAGTTAATTTGGATTTTCTTTGTCAAATTAAAAAAAAGAGTTGCATCTTATTACACGGTGATCAGAGTTTTATCTTGTCAAATTAAAACATGTTTGCATATGATGCAAGTCTATTTGAATTAACGTGTCTTATGTTTTTCTGCTAATTTTAAAAAATACGCAATTGAGTATAGCTTAGTTTTATGATATATTGCATCCGAATGCAAATCTATTTGACATATATTTAACTTAAGGTGTCTTAGTATTTTTTTCTGTTATTAAAAAAATATTAAATATCCAATTCAGTTTTAACTTAGTTTTTATGATGTTACAAATTTCTTATCTTTTTATCCTAAACTATGCTGAAGACAAAATTGACTATGCAAAATGATGGTACCTTAACAAACTAGCCCCCTTACAGATCGAATCCTCATTGTGTCCTATAACACCCTTAGCTAACACAACATCGTCCCACTCTTAGGCTATTCCACATCGGCCGTGGACAAGAGAGATCCTTGATTCATAAGTAAATGTCCTGCCTCTTAACATCACCAACGCGTTTTGGGCTTAGTTGGCTGTGGAGCACATGAAAACTCCACGGTTAAGCGTGCTTAGGTGGAAGTAGTACTAGGATGGGTGACCACCTGGGAAGTCTCTACCTGGGCAACCAAAAACAAAGCCGTGAGTTCTCGAATGGGCAACCCATCGGGGGCAAAGCGGACAATATTGGTGGTACGAGAGGCCGGGGTGTTACATGTCTCTGCCACGAAGCACGAGCTCTTCTGCTAATTTTGTTTAAACGTTTAGGATCACATATTTGGGTAGTTTGCCATTAGGAGGCAATGGACTTCGAAAGTTGGGCCTCCAAAACGGTAAGTGAGAGGGGCCATGGAAATGGGTAAATAAATACAACCACCATATCTATCTATAATATATATAAACGAAACATTTAAAAGCTCTCTGGTTGATTCTTACATTTGTTCAAGTCATCCGATTGCATTAATTGTAAATCAGGTTTCTTATGCATTTGACCTGAATTCAAGAGTATGGATCTCACCAAACTCATATAGTTTAAGTAATAACATCTCATTAAATTAAAATTTTATCTCACTACATATTTGATATTAAAATCCTAAAAAATATGGATATACTAAAAATTAATATCCGATTTTTTTAAATATTATTTATAATTAATAATCAATTTTGTAGTAAAAAAATATAAGCGGGTCATGGGTCTCACCAAAACCAAATAGTTTTTAAACCGGGTTATAACATCTCATTTATTTGTGAAACCCCTTTATCATCAAATTTTAAGTATATCATTAACTTAGAATAAATAAATTAAAAACCAAAAAATATATATAAATATTATAAACGAATAATGAAAATAGCACCGTAATACGGGGCATAAAAACTGTTGACCAATAAATAACTAGCGAGCAAACAATAAGACCAAATATATAATGAAATAGTGAACGTGCAATTAAATAACGAGCACCTCGACTTGAGCCGATGCTTTGTGACACCAGACACCTCAAGACCAAAAATACATACAATCCAACAAATCAAATAAAATCTGGACCACCCACAACTCCATAACCAAAAACGACTAAACATTAATTATTTACGGGTGGCGGGTTTTGAAACAAGGGGATCAAAAAACTTACCCGGCTTCATCTGATTAGAGAAGAATTGAGCCTATAACACAATACACCGGGTCGAGGCCTTGTTCGGTGCATTTATCCCAAAAGAAATCCCACTCGCCATTGACCCACTCTGGAGGATACGACCCAGGTCAATGTCAACTTTGGACTAAAATGGCATCACTAGGATACAAATCCAATGGAAGTTGTTACATTTGAGGCTTTTTTGGTTTTCTTTAATTTTTTTGAAATCCAAAAGGGAGAAAGTTGGTTCTTTAGTGGATGTTGATGGATTTCCATTGTTACCCGATAGAACCGATTAGCATTGGATTTATGTGGCACAGCAGGTTATTGGACAACCCCTGGGGTATTACTTTTTGAAACTACTCGTGGGTCAGAGATTTCATGAGAAGCTGGCTAGTGAGAGGTATCCTTTTGAGTTAACTGTCTTACAGCTGAATCGTATACATGAGTTAAGCTAAGTTTTTCCTACATTTTCCAGACAAGACATAAGAGAGAATCCAGTTTATCAAATAAGTAGCAGTTAAAACACGGTCAGATCAAAACCTAAGTGGTATCCCCCTTGAAAGTAAACAGTAGAGCTCGGCCTTGCCATGCTTAAAAGATGTCTATGCTTAAGTTTGACTATACCATTCTGTTGTTACTATTGTTATTATTATTATAACTTTAATTTACGGGTATTCAATTCCCCCTCTTAAATAAATTTCGTCCTCGAAATTTCTAAGGCAAACTAACTAGGGACCTAACAATGATTAGAAGTATTAATAACATATACTCTCATATTTACGTTGAACTGAAAAAAAAAACGTAGTCAAGAGTTTCAGAATACTAACTTTTAAATATTTTAGGATATTGAGAGCGGATTGACTCATCAGTTTCCCATGTCGCTTCTTGTTCAGAGTAATTTTTTCATGGAATTTTAGCGAAAGGTATCGTCTTTCGCCTCGTTACACGTTCCTGACAATCAAGGATAGCATCAGGTTCTTCTTCGTAGGTAAGGCCTTCTTGAATCATGTCCAACGGATAATTGATAACATGAATAGGGTGATAGTTGTATCCTCGTTAGGGGTGTTCAAAAAGCTCGCGGCTCGCTCGAAACTCGCTCGAAAATAGCTCGATAAAAGCTCGGCTCGAAAAATCTCGATTCTAAATGAGCTCGGCTCGACTCGGCTCGATTTCTGAACGAGCCGAGCTCGAGCCAAGGTCAGCTCGACTCGTGGCTCGGTTTTGGCTCAACTCGTTAGCTCGGCTCGTTGGCTCGTTTAGATTAAACCATAAATTTTAATATCTATATATAATAATATCATACTTATACATATATTATGTCATTCGATACCTAAAACCTTATAAAAAATAATGAAAATAAAACATATAAAGTTCTAATTATTAATTTTTTATAATATGTATGTTAAAATTATATTTTTTTTATCTTTTATATATCAAAATTGTAAAATAAGAAATTAAAAATTTTAAAAATAAAAAATAAAAAATAAAAAAATTCAAAAAAATTAAAGGAGACTGGC
Organism: Bidens hawaiensis; assembly: GCF_021521415.1. Taxonomy (NCBI): domain Eukaryota; kingdom Viridiplantae; phylum Streptophyta; class Magnoliopsida; order Asterales; family Asteraceae; genus Bidens; species Bidens hawaiensis. Next base: position 40,941 of record NW_027498098.1, read on the forward strand.
TCGACGAGCTCGAGCTCGGCTCGAGCTTTAAACGAGCCGAGCTCGAGCTCGATTTTTCAGCTCGATAAAGAAAACGAGCCGAGCTCGAGCCAGCTCGATTAAGTTCGAGCTCGAGCTCGAGCACACTCTGGCTCGGCTCGACTCGGCTCGTTTACAGCCCTAATCCTCGTAATAAGGGTACATGGAATACACTAAGGACATGAGAAAGTTGTGGTAGTAGAGCAAGACGATAAGAAACTTCACCAATTCTTTCAAGGATTTCGAACGAACCAATATAACAAGGACTAAGTTTTCCTTTAATTCCGAATCTACGAATGTCGCGACAAGGTGATACTTTAAAAAGACGTGATCTCCTATTTTAAATTCTAACGAGCGTCGGTGTTGGTCTGCGTAACTTTTCTGTCGGCTCTGAGCTTGTTTCAAACGTTCACGAGCAGTAGTGACCTTTTGGTTTGTGATCTAAACAAGTTCTCTCCCTTCAATAATCTTTTCCCCAACTTCTTCCCAACATATTGGTGCTTGGCATTTACGTCCGTATAATAATTCGAACGCAGGCATACCAATACTCGCTTGCCAACTGTTGTTGTAAGTGAATTCAACAAGACACGAGTATTCATCCCAATTACCACTCTAGTCTGATGCACATGCTCTAAGCATATCTTCTTACGTCATGCTGTAAGCATATCTTCTAATGTCTGAATGGTCCTTTCGGATTGGCCATCTGTTTGAGGGTGAAAAGCAGTACTGAACTTTAAACGCGTACCCCGAGCATTTTGAAAACCTTTCCAAAATCGTGACGTAAACCTTGGGTCTCGATCTGACACTATGGAAGATGGTGTGCCATGTAAATGAATAATTTCTTAAAGAAATATTTCTGACAACTTACTAATAGAGTAACCTAGTTGAATAAGTATGAAATGGGCTGACTTGGTTAATCTATCAACGACGACCCATATAGCATCATTCTTTTTAAAGGTCTTGGGTAGGCCTATTACGAAATCCGTAGTAGTTTCATCCCACTTCAAAACAGGAATATCAAGAGGCTATAATAAACCACTAGCCCTTTTATGTTCTATCTTCACTTGTTGGCGGGTAAGACACTTGGCCACAAACTGGGCAACATCTTCTTTCATGCCGTTCCACCAAAAGTTTTGCTTCAAATCACGATACATTTTTGTTGATCCTGGATGAATAGAGAAAGGTGAACTGTGTTGATAATAATGATTCACGAATGGCGGAGTCAGCCGGAACACACAATCGCTTTCAACACCAAATGACACCTTTTTTGTCAACACGAAATTCTGATTGCTTGCCTATTTCCAGATTTTGATTGAACGAGTGTATGTTTTTATTGATTGGTTATTATTTCCTTATCTATACTACTAAATAAATAAAGTTTTCCTTAAGCCACGTGTACTTTATTTACCCAGCATCATTCCTTTCAAATTCCCACCTACCACTGCGCTCCTTTTCAATCAATCGCGTATCCTTACCCGGCCCACTTCTGATGTCATACAACCTATTAACCCTTTTACGCTTTCAGAAACCCTAAAATCATTATCCTCTCCTTCATTTTCTTTAATCTATTGCAATATCACAAAATATATTCCGTATCATCATGTTCCCAATCATCGTTGCTCAATTGCTGCAGGTATTTTACTAATTTATTTTGTTATTTTTTACACTCTACTCGATTTCTATCATATCATAAACCCTAAATGCCATCAACAATACTTTAGTTCATATTAATTTATGCTTTCTTTAGTCCACAAATCCTCTTTGCGTGTGTGTTTTTTTTGAAATTAATATTCTCTATATATGTGTTATACATAACAATAATATTTTTATTATGATAGTACTTGCAATTTTTTGTTATTTTCCTCACTTCTATGTTCTTGATTTCTATATTGTTGTTTCTTGAAACTGATTATGGATGGTCAATTTCATGATGCAATGTGGTATCCTAAAATCATTCAGTTTAATTATCGAATTCATTAGTATCGTACATGCTTAAGTGAATTTTTTCTATACATCGTTGTAGTCATGTATTTTTTTTTCTTGAATTGGTATTGCAATAGCAGGTGTTATACCTTAAAACCATTTTTTTATTGAAATGCATGAATGTGTCAATGGCAATTGCACTTAGACTATAGTGTCATCTCCTATGATTAGGTTCTTATTTTTTTTTTATTATTCATTTACAATGGTCAGCATGCTGTAGATTGTATACCCATGCTTCGTGTTATGTTCATCTTATTATATAACATTAGAATTTGGTATTTGAGTGTTTTTCTTATAGGATTATTTTGTGATTTGTGATATTAAGGGTGGTAGGAACATATTTTTAAAGGCAAGAGATTCTCCCACACCACCCTGGATCCTTATACACCATTTTTTGTCCTATATGGCTCGTATAGGGCTATACGGTCGTATAGGACCTGAATCATGTCAGTTTGTGTCGGTCATCGTTTATAGTGTCTCGTATAGGCCTATACGGCCGTATAGACACTTTTTTTTTAAAAAAAATGATGACCATATATACAATATATGTGATTTATACGGGTCGTATTTGGCTCATTTATCTTAACGGGCTTAAATGTTGAGCTCAACCTTAGCTCGTCAAAAGCTCAAGACTGTTTGAGGTTGGTTGATCCAGCTTGTTTATTATTAAATTTTCTAAAAAAATGAGGTTTTTTAATGTTATAGGCATACTTGTTGCTTACATATAATAAAAATTTGAGGTTTTTTTAAAACTAGTCCACATACATTAAAATAAAAGTGCACCCTAAAATACATAATGCTCCAAATTACTTTTAGCTTAATCTTATCAACCATCATAAGAATCTTTCATGTTTTAAACTTATAAAACTGAAAATGTGTCTATACGGGTCGTATAGCACTATATGGCTCGTATAGGCCCGTATAGTCGTTTTCCAGCAGCGATTAAGGCAGTTTGAAAGTTTCTGCAAATGTTTTCTATACGGTTGTATAGTCCTATACGACCGTATAGCTTTTATGGTTTTTTCAGAAGGCAATACGAGCCATTTAATGCCTATGTGGCTCGTATAAGCCTATACCGTATAGGCTGCAAAAAGCTGTTTTTCCCCCTTATCAGGCATGCGTACCCTATACGGCCAGATAGGCTTATACGAGACGTATAAGCATGTGGGGGTGGTGTATGAGGATCACATCCCTTTTTAAATCGTATACCTTAGTTCTTGATGTAGACCTCAATTATTGATGTAATAGCAGTATTTGTTTTCCACTCTTGCTAATTTGTAAACCTCAGTTTTTAATTAATATACTCTTCTTTCATGAAGTTGATTATGGCTGGGTAACTTGATGAAGCAATTGCTATTCAAAACAAGTGGCGTCTCCAAACTGTTCATGTAAATTGTCAAATTCATTAATACTCGTGTATTTGAAGTAATGTTTTATATATGTGTTTGTTAAAGTTCGCTACATGATTTGTGCCCCCTTTTATAATGTTTCATACCCCTCAAACCTTATTTTCAAAATTGTCTACATATATATTGTTGATAATTGCGTTAAGTAATGACTCATTGTTTTTTTATTGGTTAACATTTGATGCGGTTTTACTTAAACGGACATCTTCATGTTGTTAACGGTGAGCATGTCATGTATGATTAAACCTGGTGAAAAATTATTATAAAAGGTATGTCGATTATAACTTTTCATTATTACAAAAGTATGTTATTCATTTTATATTTTTTCCATAAAACTTTATATTTTTGTTTTCTTGAAGTTGATTATGGATGGTCAACCAACCATGTATACGGTTAACCACACATTTGTTATCTAAAAGATACATTATAAGTTTTGAATGGATTATTAGAAACTGTTAGGGATGAGATCGGTACTGAAAATTCTGATCTCGAAAATCGTAAACATTTGGTACCGGTACCGGTACTGAAATGTTCGGTTCGGTACGGTATTTAAGGTAAAATTATGGAAATACTTGTGCCGACCGGTGCCGAAAACTCAAAACGATGGTACCGATCGATTCGGTAACGGTTAAGTATCGGTACCAATCCGTACTAATACCGGATTTGTTCATCCCTAGAAACTGTATATTATTCATTTAATTTACTCAAAATGGATTTTATTTTGATTTAGTTTGAGTTCAACTAAGGAAATTGTTTTACATTGCTTTCCATCACCAAAAAAAAATGTATATTTGTAAAATTTTCAGTTAATTGATTTCTCAAATTTAAATTACTCAATCACGATTTAAAAATTGATTGATAACGGGCCAAAATTATTAAATGTGTTATAAATTTATAATTGAAAGAAGTAATGAAATTATTTTTTTTTTCGGTAACCAGTTATATATTGCTATAGACGTTTATAATTTTCATATATAATTTGTGATATGTGACAAAAGTTTTGCTGCACTTGATGTTCTTCATAAACCCAAAGGACTATTGGTTTTATTTTATCAAATATATAATTAGATTTAATAATAAAAGTTAGTTGGAAGCTGCCGATGTTCAAAACCGACGGTTAATCGGTAGTCAAGCAGATTGAGAAAGCCATATTTTCCAATAATCTAATCAATCGAACATTTCATTGTTCGAACATAGGACGTTATGTACATAAAATAACATTTATATCACTTACAAGTTTATCAAATCAAATGTAAACCATTTTTTCCAATTTACACATAATATTTTTTATCTTGAAACCATCCAAAGAAAGAAAGCTTAGGATCCTTATCTCTTTCACAATCTTGCTTGAACATGTGTTTATATTATCAAAAACCTTCTTATTTTTTACTTTTCATAAGCTCCGAAGTTTCAAAAACTAGTTACATCTCAATTTTTAACAGTAACATTGAATAATGCGACAAATCTTTTCAAGAACAATGCGACAAATCTTTTCAAGAACAAGACACATGAAATTGTCATACTTTATGCTACAGAGTATAACTTTTGAGATATTACTACTTTTGGTATTTTTATTTACCCATTTGCCTTTAGTTTCATATTTTAGGAGATATTATTTGATTAGATATATTTGTAATTATCTTCTTACATCTCGAAAAATCTAACCACACATGAAATAGATCATGCCCAACTAGCATTTCTTGTATTATCACGATTGGTGACAGATCTAGAAACTTCAACAATGAGATAAAAATGAATCAATATTAAACCAATTCAATAAAAAGTAACATTAAATCACAGCAAAATCCGCCCTTGACACGCACGGAGTAACACAACTATTGATGAGTTGTTATCATCTTCTAGACATCAAAAATTTGAATTGGAGCAGTGTCTCCTTCGTTCAAAATTTTTAATATATTTCATATTCTTGAAAACACCTAAGTCTTAGTACACATTGTGGGCTGCCATTTTCAACAACTAAATCACACACATGTATCTTATACATTTATTCGAGACGAGACTTGAACCTTCAATGTGCCGTTGAAGGAGGGAGCGAGGGATGTCTTAAATATACCCGGAATACCATAGGCCAAAAGCCTGATATATGAGTATAATCAATCCCTAAGATACTCCTAGCAGTTTTTTCATCTTACAAATACGAGAAGCACCGGGCAATCCGTTTCGGATCATTTCGAGTACTTGTAACAAGTTAATGCAAAAATCAAACAATCAACAGTTACTATTAAGAGTTGGAGCGGTGCCAGGTTGTGAGCTCCTGTAAAAAGGAGAAACAACTGTTTCACACGAGAAGTTAACATCTTTAAATTCACATCTTATCCAGTCCAGGCATTTGATTTAATCTAAACGTTTTAACATATTTTTGATTTAATCATTAATCTAATAATTACTTTGTTTCTTGTTTTTATTCAGGGCGATCATGTTGTTTTGGAGATGCAGCCTTCTTCCTCTCACGCTCCTCCTACGGGCGAACACGGTTAGTTTATAGCCAGCCAGTTTATTTAATAATTTACCATTAAAAGAGACTTTGATATGGACCTCTGCAAGCTTCATGAAAACTGTTAGTACCTCTGCGAGTCAACACCTAAAGACCATATCGAATTATGATAATATACAATGTCATTTCATCTGATATTTATAGCCCATACAAGATTAAAAATAGTAATTAAAACAATAAGAACACATAGAAAATGCTTAAGTTTTCCACGTTCGTCGATGACCAAAACGACCATGAACATCCACCTGATGAGAAACACTTGGGTTGAACACCCTCAAAAACTGTTGTTGGCATACTAAAATATGATTAACAAGCATCCGCACTCGGTTGATGGCACAGTTATTAAACACGATCGCCTACTGCTCCTAGCCGCTATTTTTTGGTTAGACGATGATTTAGCGCTTCTAAGTAGGGAAGGCGCAATTTTCGTTTTTTTATGATTTCTTCTGATTTTTTCATTAACAGAGTTACCTAAAAAAACAAATTTACTTAATTTAATCCAATCTCCTTATATGATTATTAGACAATTCTGGATGATGAATGCTTAGGTGAATTTGATATTATTTAATAATTATGCTCATGTTTCTTTAAGCTTAATTTGCTTTGCTAAATTCCAATTTTATGATTTAGACATTAAAATTTAAAGGTGGGCTCTTTTTAGTCTAGAATATTATTATTTGTTTTAGAAATTGCATAGCATAATTAGTAGTCTGACTTAATCTAAAATGTGTAGAGCTGGCTACATAATTTAAGTTGGTTGTTGATGCTATTAAACTTTAGCTTTTGGTATTGGATAATTTTGGGGTTTTGAAGTTTTGATGGATGATTTTTGGCATTTGAACTATGTGATTCAAGTCTAGGAATACACGAATATATCTTTTATTTATTTTTCATTGTGCGCTTATTTTTTGGGCCCTCGCTTTTTTTTGCGCCTAGCCCTAAGCAAGGCCTATGCGCCTTGAATACGCCTAGCACATTTGATGAATATGGTTGATGGAAATCTATTCATTAAAAACACCTGCAAATATATATCCACAATCCTCCCATCGATGTTTTCAAATTTGTGTCATTATGTAAGTTTCCAACATGTGAGACCGTAAACCACCCAGATCTATCATTTGAATTTTTGTTGATCCATCATAAACAAATTGTGTCCCTCTTCTTGAATACATATAAAAGAAATCGATTAGTGAATTTATCCCGCTTGACTTGCCGATGCCCCTTCATGATAACCTCCTACATCAAAAATAATAATAGTGTCTTTAATATAGTCCCTAAAAGCTAAACTAAAAAAAAGAGTAAACATACACTTATAGGAAGCAAGCAACTAGACAAATACATAAGCAAACAAGTTGTATCATATTATTACATTATTTACTTACTGACTGAACTGTTGTTGTTGATCAATGTAACTTTTTTGGTTTTTTATTTTATTTAATGTTAATAGTGTTAGTTGATAGAACAGATAAGTATTGAAATGAAATTACATGTTAGGGTTTGTTTGTTTTAGAGATAAGAAAATAATAACCAATCAATAAAAACGTAAACTCGTTCAATCAATCAAGTTAAAGATGAACAAGATTCCATAAGAATAATCGATGATGCCTCGTGCGTGGAAGCCAAGCCAATGATGAAAACGAATGGACAGAGATCATAATAACAAAACAAGGTGGTTTTGCTTGCTTTAGAGCTGGAGAACAAGATGATATGACGGACGGACTGACTTTCAAAATCCCGGATCGGTCAGGTTATTTATCATATGTCACCCACCCGTGCCTTTTTCCCTTCTAAAATAAAAGATTGTTAACTTTTGCCCACACTGAAGTGTTAATACATAGTATAAGGTCAAATCCTGAGAAATAAATAGATAGATACATTCAATATCTCTAGGACCAAATTCATTTTTCATTTGTGAAGCTGCTGATCGGGGTAATACCTCCGATGAAGAAGCTATGTGCCGTATTTGCCTCGATGATCCATCGGACGGCGGGGAAACCCTCCCACTGCAGTGTAGTTGTCGCGGCGACCTCGCTTTGGTACACAGAAAATGTGCCATAAATGGTTTAGCCGTAAAGGCAACAATACATGATGTATGCCATGAACTAATCCAAAATTTGCTGATGGATCTCCTAACAATATCCGGAACAAACACAACCGCAGGTTGGCCTCCTCAAGGAGCAAACTGGCAAGTTTCTCTAAACTCTTTCTTTTAAATAAAATTAAAAAAAAAATTGAAGTCGAATTCAACATCTAACATTAATTTTGTTCTGGCAGCTTTATCTTTCGTTTGTGGCAAGAAGCGCCAGGACTTGTTTTCGCAAGTGCCTTTGTGTACCTTTTATATTTTCTGGTAAACGTCCATGCAGGTTATAGTGCAGGTTTTGTTTTGAGGAAATGAAATTTAGTTCAATTTTGAACCAATTTCTTTCACAAACATACCAGGATATTTTATTAGTTCTAAAAGGTGATTTTGTTTCTTATTTATATAGTGCATTATTGTGAAGGCTAAGGACATGGGTGACGCTTCGGTTCTTGTATCCGGTTAAAAAAGTTTTTGAATTGTAATGAATCGCTTGGTTTACGGTTTGAAATTTTAAACGGCATAAACGCAGACCAAACAATAAGATTGGAACATATATTAATACTTTAAAATATTTTATATAAAACATATTTGAGTACTTATATTTTGACTTCGATTTTATAAGTCAAAATCGCACTATAACCGAAGCCTCACCCATGTCCTTAGCCTTCACAATAACACACTTTTTAAATAAGAAACAAAATCACTTTTTAGATCTAATAAAATATCCGGGTATGTTTGTGAAAGAAATTGGTTCAAAATTGAACTAAATTTCATTTCCTCAAAACAAAACCGGCACTATAACCTGCATGGACGTTTACTAGAAAATATAAAAGAAATAAAAGGTACACAAAGGCACTTGCGAAAACAAGTCCTGGCGCTTCTTGCCACAAACGAAAGATAAAACTGCCAGAACAAAATTAATGTTAGATGTTGAATTTGACTTCAATTTTTTTTAAAAGAAAGAGTTTAGAGAACTTGCCAGTTTGCTCCTTGAGGAGGCCGACCGGCGGTTGTGTTTGTTCCGAATATTGTTAGGAGATCCATCGGCAAATTTTGGATTCGTTCATGGCACACATCACATGTTATTGTTGCCTTTACGGCTAAACCACTCAATGGCACATTTACTGTGTACCAAAGCGAGGTCGCCACGTCAACTACACTGTAGTAGGAGGGTTTCCCACCGTCTGATGGATAGTCGAGGCAAATATGGCACATAGATTTTTCATCGGAGGTATTACCCCAATCAGCAGCTTCACAAATGAAAAATGAATTTGGTCCTTGAGATATAGAATGCATCTATCTATCTATGTCTTAGGATTTGACCTTATACTATGTATTAACACTTCAGTGTGGGCAAAAGTTAACAATCTCTTATTTCAAAAGAAAAAGAAAAAGAAAAAGAAAAAGAAAAAGGGAAAAGGCACGGGTGGGTGACATGATAAATAACCCGACCGACCCGAGATTTTGAAAGCCAGTCCGTCCATCATATCATCTTGTTCTCCAGCTCTAAAGCAAGCAAAACCACCTTGTTTTGTTATTATGATCTCTGTCCGTCCGTTTTCATCATTGGCTTGGCTTCCACGCACGAGGCACTATCGATTATTCTTCTGGAATCTTGTTCATCTTCAACTTGATTGATTGAACGAGTGTATGTTTTTATTGATTGGTTATTATTTTCTTCTCTCTAAAACAAACAAACCCTAACATGTAATTTCATCATCAATTCAAGAACACGTAATTTCATTTCAATACTCATCTGTTTTATCAACTAACACTGTTAACATTAATAAAATAAAAATCCAAAAAAGTTTAATTGATCAACAACAACAGTTCAGCCAGTAAGTAAATAATGTAATAATATGATACAACTTGTTTGCTTATGTATTTGTCCAGTTGCTTGCTTACTTTAAGCGTATGTTTACTCTTTTTTTTAGTTTAGCTGGGACTATATTAAATACATTATTATTATTTTAGATGTAGGAGGTTAACATGAAGGGGCATCGGCAAGTCAAGTCAAGTCAAGCTGGATAAATTCACCACTCGATTTCTTTTCTATGTATTCAAGAAGAGGGACACAATTTTGTTTATGATGGATCAACAAAAATTCAAACGATAGATCTAGGTGGTTTACAGTCTCACATGTTATAAACTTACATAATGACACAAATTTGAAAACATCGATGGGGTTTTTAATGAATAGATTTCCATCAACCATATCCATCAAATGCACTAGACGTATTCAAGGCGCATAGGCCTTGCCTGGGCTAGGCGCAAAAAAAAAAGCGAGGGCCCGGAAAATAAGCGCACAATGAAAAATAAATAAAAGATATATTCATGTATTCCAAGACTTGAATCACATAGTTCAAATGCCAAAAATCATCCATCAAAACCCCAAAATTATCCAATACCAAAAGCTAAAGTTTAATATCATCAACAGCCAACTTAAATTATGTAGCCACCACCCAATTGAAGTCAGCTCTACACATTTTAGATTAAATCAGACTACTAATTATGCTATGCAATTTTTAAAACAAATAATAATATTCAAGACTAAAAAGAGCCCACCTTTAAATTTTAGTTTTAATTTTAATGTCTAAATCATAAAATTGGAATTTAGCAAAGCAAATTAAGCTAAAAGAAACATGAGCATAATTATTAATTAATAACAAATTCACCTAAGCATTCATCATCCATAATTGTCTAATAATCATATAAGGAGATTGGATTAAATTAAGTAAATTTGTTTTTCTTAGGTAACTCTGTTACGAAAAATCAGAAGAAAGCATAAAAAATAAAAAAAACAGAAATTGCGCCTTCCCTATTTAGAAGCGCTAAATCATCGTCTCGCCTAAAAATAGCGGCTATGAGCAGTAGGCGATCGTTTTTAATAACTGTGCCATCAACCGAGTGCGGATGCTTGTTAATCATATTTTAGTATGTCAGGCATGATGGCCTAACGCCTCGCTCTTCCTCGATTATGGACTTCTAAAAAAAACTAGGGTGAGTAATTTCGGTCCAACTCCATTCCACTTAAGTTTTTCTCGCCGGGCGTTAGGGAGATTGCATTACGTATACAAGCAATCCGGGAGGTTTATTTTGCTAAGAAGACTAAGAGCTGGGTGTCCTTAAAAAAACACATGATTTTGATAATTTATTGTTGTTAACAGTATCGAAAAAGAGGGGGTTTAAGTGTCGATGAACGATTAGCAACAGGTTTTGAGGGTGTTGAACCCAAGTGTTTGTCATCAGGTGGATGCTCATGGTAGTTTTGGTCACCGACAAACGTGGAAACCAGAAAACTTAAGCATTTTCTATGTGTTCTTAATTAATATTTTTAATCTTGTATGGGCTATAAATATCAAATGAAATGACATTGTATATTATCATAATTCGATATGGACTTAAGGTGTTGACTCGCAGAGGTACTAACTAACAGTTTTCATATCAAAGTCTCTTTTAATGGTAAATTAATAAATAAACTGGCTGGCTATAAACTAACCGTGTTCGCCCGTAGGAGGAGTGTGAGAGGAAGAAGGCTGCATCTCCAAAACAACATGATCGCCCTGAATAAAAACAATAAACAAAGTAATTATTAGATTAATGATTAAATCAAAAATATATTAAAACGTTTAGATTAAATTAAATGCTTGGACTGGATGAGATGTGAATATAAAGATGTTAACTTCTCGTGTAAAACTTTTGTTTCTCCTTTTTACAGGAGCTCACAACCTAGCACTGCTCCAACACTTAATAGTAACTATTGATATTGTTGATTGTTTGATTAATTCTGCTTGTTTAAAAAACATAAAGAATACATGTAAAAAAGACGTGAATAGAAAAATATACCCTGCTGTGAATAGGTGAGGCTCCATTCACCTCGATAACTTTTTTATTCTTATCACTCATCCCCTGCTGAGTAGCTCGGTTACCTGTCTTAGAGAGTTAGGACCCCTTTTCTAAAGAAGATTCCTTTGTTTTTTTTTATTTTTTTTAAAAGTTAACTTCAATACCAACAAGAAAAAGCTACAGGGAGAGGCGAGACACCTCCACCAAGGCACCAACACCAAAAAAAACCAAGAGAAGAAAAAAACTACATAATCGTAAAGTTACACCACTCCCCCCAACTACCCACAAAATACTTTGATCTAGTTTTAAACCACAGGTAGCTTAACGACTTTATGTCTCCAATGATTTCCTCAATTTTAACCTCTCTGTTCGCATGCAACTTCTCGTTTCTAGCTTTCCAGATTCTCCAGCTAGCTATGATCAATATACTTTGTAAGATTGATTTCTCTTTTTCCCCTAACTTCATCAATTCATGCGAGTTGAAAACATCCTTCGTAGAAAAGGGAAAAATCGGAGGGACCTTACACCACACCCCGATATGATGCCAAACCATCGCCGCAACCCAGCATCCGGTGAGAATGTGCTCAATCGAATCAACACCAGAATTACAAAGAATGCAACTCGAAAAAGACACCTCTATATTCCTCTTCGATAAGGCCTCAAAAGTAGGTAACCTGTTCAAAACTGCTCTCCAAGCAAAAATTTTACATTTGAGCGGAACTCATTTACACCATTTAAAAACCAAGCCTTCATAAACGGTTGAGCTATGGATCATAGCCTTTTTGACTGAAGACACCGAGAAATCAACAGAGGAACCCCCCAACCATCCACCCCCATATTCCAGTTAACAGAAGAGGTTATCTTGAAAAGATTCTCCCACTCAACTCTTTCAACCAAACTTGTCGGTTCCCTCCGGCAACTCCATTGCCACCCGATTTGGTTGTTATACCACCAAACTCTATCAAGTATTTTGCAGTCTTTAGATTTTTCCAATCGGAATAGGTTAGGAAGCCGGTCGTTTAAAACCGTTTCTCCCACCCAAAAGTCCGACCAGAATTTAATGCATGTGCCATCCCCGACTTTACCTTTGAACAAAAGAGAGAGTTTGACTCCATCAATCTTCATCTTTAACAGATTATTTGCTAACGATTTCCAAGTGCCTGTGATTCTTTTATTGACTGGAACCATACCGCTACCTCCTCTAGACCAGTGAATACCATCAATGACTTTCTTCCAAAGACCTTCCTTATCCGTCTTATACCTCCAAGCCCATTTGGAAAGAAGGGCTTTATTTGTAATTTCTAACTTGCAGAGACCGAGACCCCCTAACCGCTTAGGCAACGTCACCTTATCCCAAACCACCCAATGAATTTTTTTTGTATTATTTGAGTCGCCCCATAAGAATCTCTTAATGATTCCTTCAAGGGTCTCAATCACCTTTTTCGGAACTTTAAAAAGAGATAAGTAATAAACTGGAAGGCTTCCTAAGACTTACTTAATATCGCCCTTCCACCAATGGATAAAGACTTAGCTTTCCAAAGAGAAAGCCTTTGTTCAAAAATTCTGATTACGTTATCCCAGTTAGCGACCTTATTCATGTTGGCTCCCACCTTAATCCCAAGGTAAACAAAAGGCAGAGCGTCTGATTTGCAGTGGAGAAAATCTGCCATATCGGAAAGTTCCATGTTACTCACTTTACATCCATAGAGCTTGGATTTATGAAAATTAATCTTCAAACCAGAACATAAACGAAAAACTCTGAGAATTCTATCTACATTCCTGATGTTTCCAAGAGACCAGTTGCCCATAATCATAGCGTCATCGGCGTATAGTAAATTGGTAATAACCGGCCCTCCATGCGGAAGTCTAATCCCATCAATAATACCAATCTCTCCAGCCTTTTTCATCACACATGAAAGAGCTTCCATAACCAAAATAAACAGAAAAGGGGACAAAGGGTCTCCTTGTCTAATACCTTTAGAGCATTGGAACTCGAAAGTAGGGGATCCGTTCACCAAAACCGAAGATCTTGCCGAGAGGAGCACACCTTTAACCCACTTACACCATCTCTCTGGAAAATCCATTTGATTAAGAATTGAGATTAGAAACTCCCACCGGGCATTATCAAAGGCTTTCTCAAAATCCATTTTCAAAAAGAAAGACTTATAGTCATTCTTTTCCGACCAAGCCAGAATCTCGTTGACCATTAAAGGGCCATCAAGAATTACTTTACCTTTAACAAAAGCAGATTGAGTGTCCGAAATAACCTTCTTTAACCTATTAGCAAGAATTTTAGAGATCACCTTACTAACTAAACCTATCAGATTTATCGGGCAATACTCGTTAAGTGAAACCGGATCTTTAACATTCGGAATTAGAGTGATGAAAGAAGAGTTGCATCCCCTGCTTATTTCCCCTGTATCGTGGAACTGAGTCAAAATATTAAAAAAATCACTCTCCAAAACATCCCAGAACCTTTAAATAGAACGGAAATTAAAACCATTCGGACCCGGCGCCCGGTCACAACCACAACCAAAAACCGCTTCTCTAACCTCTTCTTTGGAAAAAGGAACAATTAAAGAACCCGCGTCCGAAGCAGAAAGTTTTTTGACTCCAGGGCAACGAAAATTAGGTCGGGTCTGAAACTCTTCTCTAAACTTATCTCTATAGAAGCGAAAGATTTCTTTCTTTATCTTTTTTGGTTTTTCACACCATCTATTACCAATCATCAATCCCGTGATCGCGTTTGAAGCCTTTTTACTGTTAATCATTCCATGGAAATACGCCGAGTTTTCATCCCCCGAGGAGGCCCATTTGACCCTGGATTTCTGTTTCAGATCCATACTTTTCCAATGCTCGAACTTGCAGATAACTCTGGTGCATTCAAGCCTAACCCATTCTTCTTCTTCTTCTTCTTCTTCTTCTTCTTCTTCTTCTTCTTCATTAAGGTCTCTAGATTCCAGCACTTGGTAAAGATTTCCCAACTCATCTTTTAACATACTAATTTCTTCCTCCTCCTTGGTTTTCGTCTCCTTCCACCATTTCGTAATCTCACCCCTTAGCATTTTAAATTTATTCCACAGGAGGCCCGTTAAAAGAACATCTTGATAAAGTCACCCTAGCCACGAATTAAAGAAACGGAAAGGTCTATAACCAAAACTGAAATCTTTACACACAAGAACGATAGGTCGGTGGTCCGAGAGGAATTTAGAAAGAAGTTTACAACAAGCTCCATCTTAGAATGACTTGGATTTGGTTTGTGGGCATTGACCTGTCTAGTTCCATCCCTTGTATTTTCTTTTACAACCTCACCTTCTTCAACCCCTCCAGTAAAGTAAACAAAGCGATGTTTGTTTCTTCCTATTTTCAAACTACCCAGATTCTTCTCCAATTCCAGCTTATCCTTCACATTGATGAAAGAAACAAACCCAAAACAATTTCCTTCTTTCTCGCTATGTAAGTACCCGACACCGTCCCATATTCCCCAAAAATCTCTGATTAGTGACACAGAATCTTGTTTCCTCTACCCTCCTATTCCCCCTTGGTTTGTGGTTCTCATCTTTTTGGATCTAGGTTTAAGTAAAATGATGGTGATATTGTAACCGGAAGCTATCCGTTTTCTAACCAGGGTCCAACAGGTTGTGCATAGCAATGTGTCGACTCCAAAGGGGCAGGGGTATGTCTTTAGCAGGTTAGGGTTTGCAATTCAGAAAGGGGTGGCGGCGCAACTTGTTGCCCGCCTACCTGCTATATTGATGTAATATCTATGTTTCTACATATTGGAACCCAATTTTTGACAAAAAAAAAATTTAAAAAGAAAAAAAAAAATTATTATACTTTTAATATCACGGTTTTCTAACTTGACATCCAATTTTTGTTTGTTATTATTAGTTGTTTTTTGAAATATGTTTTAATTTACTATTATTAATATATATATATATATACATAATTTATATTTAAATTATATATTATGTCATCCGGGTCAAACATCGGTCCGTCCTCCCGGGTTGGTCCGACCTTTGACCCGGTAAGCTGTCCGGGCCGGGTCTGAAAACATTGAATATAATACATATAAACGTTATGAATTTTATAGGTTTGAAACCGATTATGTAGAAACTGGTTTGGAACCGATTGAAACCGTATAACTAGTCAAACATAGACCCTCTTATCATTAAGAAAAAAATCCAACGAGAAGTGTAGGGGTGAATATATGTGTAGATTTCTAGTGGTTACAAGGTGTTTCCGTTATCACATTGGTCAATTCCTTCAGAAAATCAACGCAGTGAATATAAATTTTGCCAAGTCAAATGGAACCAAGCATTATATGCTATATCTGTACCAAAACTCAAATTTAACTAACTAAATGAAGTTGGGTGATAATTTGTATGTCCTATGATTCTAGAGGGACCAAAGTCAAATGGAACCAAATACACCTCAATTACTTTATACACTTTATAAAAACCTAAAAAACTAAAATGAATCTTTGTATAATTATAGGTTCAATCGTAGTTTACAAACACCAATAACACACCCAAATTTGCTAGAGAGGACCCAAATTTGGTGGGACAAAACAAATCCTATTCTAAATAATGTTTTGCTAAACTATCCACACGCCATTACATGATAGTGGTGATATGACCCGTGGTAAAGTGGTGATAATACAAGAAATGCTAGTTGGGCATGATCTATTTCATGTGTGGTTAGATTTTTCGAGATGTAAGAAGATAATTACAAATATATCTAATCAAATAATATCTCCTAAAATATGAAACTAAAGGCAAAAGGGTAAATAAAAATACCAAAAGTAGTAATATCTCAAAAGTTATACTCCGTAGCATAAAGTATGACAATTTCATGTGTCTTGTTCTTGAAAAGATTTGTCGCATTGTTCTTGAAAAGATTTGTCACATTATTCAATGTTACTGTTAAAAATTGAGATGTAATTAGTTTTTGAAACTTCGGAGCTTATGAAAAGTAAAAAATAAAAAGGTTTTTGATAATATAAACACATGTTCAAGCAAGATTGTGAAAGAGATAAGGATCCTAAGCCTTCTTTCTTTGGATGGTTTCAAGATAAAAAATATTATGTGTAAATTGGAAAAAATGGTTTACATTTGATTTGATAAACTTGTAAGTGATATAAATGTTATTTTATGTACATAACGTCCTATGTTCGAACAATGAAATGTTCGATTGATTAGATTATTGGAAAATATGGCTTTCTCAAATCTTTGAGCAAGAGAGATGCAAGGTGCGTAGTGCAAATTAACAGAGTATAGCAAGGAGAATAGATTAGTTGAGTTGAAGCATGTTACTCTAACAAGTACCTTAATTCTTTTGGAAAAAAGTAAGATTAAATATTTATTTTCTAATTTATTAACTTATTTCAATTATCCATGCTTTATTCAAATCTCTTTTAGTTCCTGATTTATTAGTATTACACTTTAACTGACTCACCTAGACATGATTTTACCGACTCATTTGAAGCCGATCTGCTTTAATTAAGTTGTTTTAACCTATCCATTTGAACCAGATCAATTTAGACTCGTTTTTATGAACCCATTTTTTCCCCATTAAAGAAAACTTCTGGTCCATTTAATGAGTATCCATAAGTTTCAACATCTAATGCATTACCGTTATCTCATAACATTTAGGGGACGTTTGGTTTACGGATTGCTTTGAAATTTGAATTGGAATTAGGAAATCCTTATGCAAATCCTTTAATGTGTTTGGTTACACCTTTGTTAATGGAATTGAAATGGGAAAATAGTTAAAAAAGACATAACCTGCCACTTTCATCTCTCAAGCCATCGTCTTCGTAAAAACCTGCCGCCACGGTCACCGGCAACCATCAGCGCCATTGTTGGAATGAGAAAATAACAAAAAGGACAAAATTACCCTCCCGTCGCTTCTTTCTCTTCCTCTCTCATAGACGACAACCATCACCGCCATCGTTGGCTCCAGACTCTCGCTTCAATCCCTATTGAAGAGGTAGGTCCCAGCAGAGCCCAGTTGGACCCGCAAGACTCACCTTCAAAAGAGACGTCTGCGCAGAAACCAACTGGATACGCAGGACCCACCGTGCTCAGAGACGTGACGTCCTTACGCACAGTACGCAAGCTGTTCCCGCAGGAAATGCCTCCCAATGGTGAAGTACTCTGCCTGTTCCCGCAGCTGCGGATACAAGCCATCAGGGAAGGCCACCCGCGCAGCAAGGCTACACGCACAAGGCACTTAGCTCTCAATCATTCAGTTGTCACCTGAAGGAATGAGCAAAGCCGGGAACAATCCCGCACAAAGGCGGGAGGGGGAATACTCCTACCCAACTAAGCCAGTCCGTACGATACGGGAAGATCTTCTGTACTGTACCTGACGATGTATGGGCAAAAGATCTGACCAAAGATATGACAGCTCATTGACAACAGTATGGCGAGCAGCATGCTCTTGTACTGTATGTCACTATTAGCCGCTGCCTACTCACCAACTCCTGTCATACCACGTGCATAGCCGGCAGTTGATGGAAAAGGAATAGTACACAGCAGGCCTGGTCACTGTCAGCCGCTGCCTACCCACCAACTACCAGCATGGCACGTGCGTAGGCCACAGTTGGTAGAACAGGAATACTATTCAGCCGGCCACACCTCCTTGGAAACCTACCTTCGACTATAAATACCCCAAATGGTATGATCATCTCATCTTATCATATTATCATCATATACTATCTCGTATTACATATTATACCTGATATCTGCTCTAGCAATATCTTAATATACATTTATATTTAAAGAGCAATCTAGTCTGATTCTCACGCCGGAGGGTGGTCACAAGGAGGAACCCCCCCTTCTCAGTGATAAGCTCACGGTGTCTGTTTTGCAGGTTATCAGAAGAACCATCTTTGCCGGGTCCAACCCCTCGTGGAAAACATCTATCTAACCCCCAGGTTATCCGTAATCTGCCCGGGGTCGGTTAGTGTTTCTTCATTGGCGCCATCCGTGCATAAAAGCTAGAACTTCATTTCTTTTCAGTTTTTTCAAACTTCTGGAAAGATGGTTAAAGAAACTCCGGTAACCACAACCCCAGCTACTGGGGGGAATACCGGCGACTACACAGTTTTTACGAACACTACCCCGGTTACCCAAGCCGGGGCAAGTGCAGTAAATTTTACGAACACTACCCCAGTTACCCAAGCTGGGGCAAGTGCAGTAAATAATCGCTCACTGGGATTCACCGATACCCGGTTAGAGAGAGAACGAACGAGGCTCCCCCGCCAAACACTCGATGAAGTTAAAGCGTGGGCGGAGGCACGTCAAAAAGAATTCCAAGCCGAGTTGGATGAACGCTTACGTTCACTCCAACAGCCTGAGGAATTCGGAGAGTACTGGGACAATGATTCGGAGGAATCCGATACCGACGCGAACCCTCGCCATAGGGCAAAAGGGAAGCGTAAGGAAACGGACTCCCAACCGAGAAGGTATTTTGGAGAAACCTTCAAACCAAAAAACGTGGGTGGAAACCCACGTGACTTCTCCAAAACATTTAGACCAACTGTGGCAAATGCGGGAACGTCCAAATTTGCAAGGGACATTGCGGAAGCAATCGCCCCGAAAAGTGCCAAACAGATGTCCAACATCGGCACTTACGATGGTATATCTGATCCAGACGATCATTTGAACAGGTTTATAGCGGGGGCAACCGTCAGTAGTTGGACGGAACCTACTTGGTGTTACATGTTCCAAATGACGCTTGTTGGGGCAGCTAGAGCGTGGTTCGATCGTCTACCGGTCAACCACATCTACGACTGGGCAGACTTTCAACAGAAGTTTAGCCAACACTTCAGCCAACAAAGAAAGTATACCGAAGAGCAATGGACAATCCTCAAATGCATTCGAGAGGAAGATGAATCTTTGCTAGACTTCATCACTCGCTTCAACTCAAAGAAGCTAAGTTTGGGTAATATCAGCGAAGATCTTGTTCGCGCTGCTTTCATCCAGGGCGCAAACGACCCAGAGCTCATCTGCACCTTAACGGGTAAAGATGGCATGCCATCCACATGGGATGCCATCATGACAGCAGCAAAACGCTTTGCTGAAACGGAGAAGCAACTGGGTAAAGATCTCCCACAGAGCACAAACCTCTACACCCAGAAAACAAGAGAAGACAACATCCTCACCGCCCGACTAAACAAAAAGCGGAAGCTAGGCATTTGGCAGTCAAGGGTAAACTTTGACACCTCATCCGGCTTGCAACATCGATTAGGCGGAAGGGATAACGTACAGTCAAACCAGAACTCCAGATGGACGCCACTCACCAAAAGCGTCACCGAGATATTCGCCACTGAGGAGCTCCCATGGCCAAAGGCTCCAATAATCCGACATCGTCAAAATGCTGATCGGAGCAAATACTGTGACTTTCACAGGACAAAAGGCCACAACACTGAAGAATGCACAGACGTAAAGGACATGGTCGAAGCATTTGTCAGAGATGGGACGCTCGCGCCTCGTGGCGCAATGAACGCTGAGCAGGCTGATTCGTGTAGAACCCCAGTCGGGGAAAACACGAATAAAATTACAGCTTCAATGTGGAGACTACATGCTGCGTAAAGAACGAGATCCCGAACCAGGTGCATATCGGCTCGATGGCACTCCCATCCCAACAACATGGAAGGGAGCTCAATTACACAGTTTGCATGTAGATCAATTCCAAATTTGTAAAGAAAAGGCCCAGAGCCACTTCTAATGGAAATGATTCTCCTTAGAACATCGACGCTGATGATTTCACATTTATACTTTTATGAACTTTCAACACTGATGCCGGTTTTCACCGCATACATAAGTGTGAAAGTCGTTGCGTGGGGAAGGCGGCAAAACCCGCATAAACCCAAAAAACGGCAAACCTTCACGCAGGTCAGTTGAAGGGTAAAGTTCAGTCATCCCACTAAATGAAAGTGCCGGTCTATCCGCATGAATCATGATAGAGGAAACTGAGCACTAACCTATTAACAACCGCGCGTCGAACGGTTAATTTATTCAACACGGATATGCCGGTTTTCACCGCATAATTACGTGGAAAGTCGTTGCGTGGGGAAGGCGGCAAAACCTGCATAAACCCAAAAAACGGCAAACCTTCACGCAGGTCAGTCATAGGTAAACTTTGGTCAACTAAATGAAAGTGCCGGTCCTAACCGCACAAATCATGAGAGGAAACCGAACCTATTGACAACCGCGCGTCGAACGGTTAACTTATTCAAAACAGAGAATTTCTAACAAAAGGATGAGGAAAACCTACGCGCGGGTTAGATGTAGGTAAAGTTTAGCCATCCTACTAAGTGCAAGTGACGGTCCTACCCGCACAATCACGAAAGAGGAAGCAAAACTTCAACCTATTATCTGCCACGTTCAAAGGTTAACTTATCCTAAACACTTAGAAATTTCAAAAAAGATGAGGAAAACCTTCACGCAGGTCAGATGTAGGTAAAGTTTAGCCATCCTACTAAGTGCAAGTGACGGTCCTACCCGCACAATCACGAAAGAGGAAGCAAAACTTCAACCTATTATCTACCACGTTCAAAGGTTAACTTATTCTAAACACTTGGAAAATTGCTAATTTAAACTAAAGTATGCAAGTCATATAACGTTTATAAAGCAAGGAATCCAGTGAAAATAGCGGTCTTAACCGCACAAAGATTTATATTTCATAATATTCATTACAAGAATGGCCGGGTAACTACCCGCCTACAAGAATATAAATCTATACAAGCTAAATCTATCCTAGCAGTGGGAAGGGATCTTCAGGATCAAGCTTCAGGGCCACTTCCACTTGGACCAGCACCATCAGTAGAGCGTGGCAGTTCAAGGAAAGCTTTAAGGATAGCTAGCCCATCATCAGCAGCAGCAACTTCGTTTACCTTCTCCACCACCGGATGCGGGAAGGCGGCATACTGATTCACTGCTTGGTCGTATACAGCTTCAGTATCTACATCAAATAAAGGGAAGTTGGAAGGCGGGATGCCTTTCTCAACGAACCCTAGACCAAGCAGGAAACCGGCCTTTTCCCCATCCTCATGAGAAGCGTTGAGGGCTGCGCTCATAGCATCGTCATAAGACGTCTCCGTGAAGACCCGATGCACAACCTACAAGAAAAAATACAAGTATCAGAACCTTTTCTATTTACAAAGAAAAGCGTGAAGACATGAAGCTAAACATACCTTAGACAACGCTTCTCGAAGAAGCCATTCCTTGGCAACCAGAGCCTCCTGGAAGGCAGCTTGAGCTTCGTTACGGGCGCGTTCGGCTTCACTTTTGTTGAGGTTGGCAAGCAACACTTCTTTAGCCGCAGCCTCTTCGACGCCCTTTAGCTTCCGCTCAGTGTGGTCAAGCACCCCCCTCTGGTCCAAGATCTCTTGGAGCTTTTTGGCGTCTTCCATCGCCAAGGCATCATGAGCCTGCTGGAGAGCCTCTAATTTGGCTTTAAGCTCTTCATTCTCCACGCGTAAGGCTCAGCAACAGCTTCAGCCTTGGTGGCCCTTTCAGTTGCGTTCCTAGCAGTTTCCTTAGCCAGCCGAAGCTGTTCATTAACAGCTTGGGCAGCATTGGAACGGGCCTCGAGACGGGCCTGAACCTCAACTTCAAGGGCCTTGAACGCCTTCTCCTTCTCCGCAGCCGCGGCGGAGAGCCTCCTATTCTCCTCCCGGACAGCCCGCGCCTGAGCTACTTCTTGAATGCGAGCTGCTTTTAACTTGTCGTTTTCACGACAAAGCAGCTCGACGCGCGGCTGCATCCAGGCAAGGAGAACCCGAAGCTCATTGGTTAGCCTACCCTCCTGTTAGCTAGCCATGGCTTCCCCCAACGCACCACTGGGAGCTGCGTGACGAGCCCACTCCACGCACTCCACAGGTGTGCGAAGGGTTGTTCCTCGGCGGATGTTCCATCGTGGAACATACACTTCATTGGAATCCGACACTGCAAAAAACAAAAAGCAGTTAGGAAAAGATGATATATAAAAAAAAAAAAATAGGCCAAAAGAACCCTACGCACCTGTAGGGTCAATAACAGGCCGATAGCCGCCAAACCCATCACCTGAACCCAAGGGAAATCCGTCCAAGAGGTCAGGTAGATGGGAAGGAGGCAGAGGTTGGCGAGAAGCCCCATGCATACCTGAAGGATCGGCCGTCGTTGCCGATGACGGATGAGGCATGGTGAAGGCCGCCGCGGCCGCCGCGGTCGCCGCTGCGGAATCCGCAGCAAAAGTAACCGCCGGCTCAGTGAAAGATGCGGTAAAAATGGCACTGACAGCCGGCGGTGATGTCATCACAGCTGGAACAGTCGGCTCAACGGAGTGAGCAACTGAACCAGCGGAAGCAGGCGCAGGCGCAGCCGCCTGGGTCGTCGCCTCAGGTAGGCTGACCAATCCTACCGTCATGGGCGGAGGGGTACTCCTTTGCGCTCCACCCTGTAATGCGTCAACATCCACGCCTGCACAAAGAAGATAAGTATTAATGATGGAAAACTATGAAGTTAAAAATATAGTTTGTACTTACGGGTTTTCTTGAGCCTAAAAGTGCGGACAGGCGGGGATGAACCCGATGGAGCCGGCCTCTTCACGCCGGTCACCGTTGTCATCCTGGGCTCTCCGGAGGTGACAGTCGTCGCAGCCTCCGGAGCGGTGGTCTTATCACCACCGGGGTTCCCCGCCACCTCCTCGCTCTCGGCCTCTGAGTCAGACCGAGGCACCGGATCGGCAGTGGAGGCCACCTTCTCCTTCCCCTTCCCGCCGGCAGCCTTCTTCTTCCGCACCAACGGAGGACCATCTGCGGATTCCTCATCAGAACATAAGATTAGAGGAATTCCAGCAGAGGTTTCAACATTGAGGGGTCGAGGGTTGAATAGCGCCTTACCTGGCCGCCTGGCGCTCAGGATCTCGTGGCCTAGCGGGTAGACCTCCACGAACCGATCCGCCGTTTGTTCTAGGATGGGCAACTCGTTCTCATCTAGAGCACGAGTACCCATCCGAGCGGGACTGTCAGCCTCCGGCGGATGCAGGAGCGACTGCAAGTCGTTCCCCTCTGAAATAAACAGGAAAGAAGTTAGAAGAGATTCTAAATCAACAAAAAGAAACAGAGTATACCGTAAGGAACAGAGTTCGAACCGTATTCAAGGACGATTGGGATCTTTTGCGCATCCGCATCCTTCCACACCCGGCTCATCCCGAGCATCACCATCCCGGACTCCGCAAACCGGTAAACCGGAGATTGGACTCGGGATATCTTCGAGAACCATTCCGCCTCCTGGTAGTTGGAGGCGTGAAGGCTGGGAAGTGCTTGCCCATTCTTGAATTTCATGGCAAGGGGGATGGCGCGAGCGGAGATGTAGAAGAACTCCCGCTTCCACGAACGAAGACTGCGCTCGGTTGCGCAAATCTTCAAACCCTTGATCCGGGTTATCAGCGTATACCACCCCTGGATGCACCTCCAAGAGTAGAAGGTCATCAGGCGGTCGACATAGGGCTCAATGCCCAGAATCCGGCACACCCACTCGAAGTGGCGAATCTTCGCGATCGCCATCGGGTGCACCTCGGTCAGGTGCACACCGTGCCTCTCCAGGACACGGTACACAAACTTTGTCAATGGGAACCTAAGATTCCCATAAACAAAGAATGCAGCATATACCCCGATCTTGCCTCTGGGGGCATCATACACCGTCTGATGGGGTTCAGGAAACTCAGGCTCGAGAGACTCGAGCATGAACTTCCTGACGATGTACTGATACAGATCGACAGACAGAGCACACTGGCACTCGCCAGCAGTACTCTTGTCATCGGCGAACACCCCAGCCTCCTGGGCTGTAGCTTCGAGATCATGAGAAGACATCTTGCAGATAAAAGAAGAAAACGATTTCAAGAGAATGCTCGACTGAAAAGGTGAGTATTCGCCGGAAATCGTTTTGAAGATGAAGAGAAAAGTGAAAGTGTGGATTACAAAGAACCCTCTCCCCCTTTATATACTAATCACAATTAATGCGATGAATTTAATGCGGAAGAGAGAGAAATCGAAGGTGCAATGAAACTATGACACGTGGCAAAAAGCAAGCTGGGCAACAGCTGTTGAAAGGACGCGTACCATTAATTTCGCGGCCACACGCCCGAAAATTCGCGCCCACGCGCCTGAAAAAGCGTCTGGAATGACCATGTGCTGTCACGTCACCATAACTTCCTGCACGTCCTGACACAGTCAGAAGAAACCGTCGCACGACGTTTCAGAGGTTTGGACTGTTCTTATCCTTTCACCAACCCTTCGAATTTCAAAAATTCAAAAAGATTCAAAAGTGGGAAAATACCTCTTACCTTGGCAACCAAGTAACTATAAGACGGGTGCGGGTAAAGTGTTAAGGCAAAACCCTTCACATACCTAGCACCCGCAGGGAATTGACGCCAGGAATACCTCGGCAACCAAGTAACTATAAGACGGGTGCGGGTACAGTGTTAAGGCAAAACCCTTCACATACCTAGCACCCGCAGGGAATTGACGCCAGGAATACCTCGGCAACCAAGTAACTATAAGACGGGTGCGAGTACAGTGTAAAGGCAAAACCCTTCACATACCTAGCACCCGCAGGGAATTGACGCCAGGAATACCTTGGAAGTAAAGTAACCGTAAGACGAGCGCGGGTACAGTGTCAAGGCAAAACCCTTCACATACCTAGCGCTCCGCAGGGAATTGAAACCAAGAAGGATCTTCTGGGCAATGCTTGCGGAAACGGAAATAACATCCCCGCATAGCGGGAACGTCGAGAACTACATTGTTTGAAGCTCCAGGATGGAATTGGTGGTTTTAACATAATTGATCACTATGTTCAAAACTACCAAAACCTCATGGAGAATCCACACAAGTGGGACTCAACGCTCCTGACTTGCGAGGAGGTTACAGACCTACCCGCATCATACCCAAAGATCAAGCAGGAAAGTCGGGAATTTCTGCAAGTGACAAGGACTTCCGCGGGAAGAATCCCCATGGAAAACCTTAAAAAACCCTTTTCAAAACCCTTTGCTTAAGTCCAAAAGTTCACCTCACTTTATTAAACATTCATGAGAAGAACATTGGACTGGGGGGACTTGAAGAGGTAGGTCCCAGCAGAGCCCAGTTGGACCCGCAAGACTCACCTTCAAAAGAGACGTCTGCGCAGAAACCAACTGGATACGCAGGACCCACCGTGCTTAGAGACGTGACGTCCTTACGCGCAGTACGCAAGCTGTTCCCGCAGGAAATGCCTCCCAATGGTGAAGTACTCTGCCTGTTCCCGCAGCTGCGGATACAAGCCATCAGGGAAGGCCACCCGCGCAGTAAGGCTACACGCACAAGGCACTTAGCTCTCAATCATTCAGTTGTCACCTGAAGGAATGAGCAAAGCCGGGAACAATCCCGCACAAAGGCGGGAGGGGGAATACTCCCGCCCAACTAAGCCAGTCCGTACGATACGGGAAGATCTTCTGTACTGTACTTGACGAGGTATGGGCAAAAGATCTGACCAAAGATACGACAGCTCATTGACAACAGTATGGCGAGCAGCATGCTCTTGTACTGTATGTCACTATTAGCCGCTACCTACTCACCAACTCCTGTCATACCACACAGTGTGTTTAGCGTATGGAGACTCATTCGTGACTAGAGAGCCCATTTGCTAAGGGTGTTTAGCAAACGGGAGGCCGTTCGCTAGTTTCGAAGCCCAATTCGCTAGTGTGTGTCCAAAGAATTGGGGTTGCCTATAAATAGGTCTTTGCTAGAGAATGAACCTAGAGATCCATGCCAATTTTATCTTGTTCATACCATTATCATGCCAGATTCTCTATAAAATGATACGTCGTCTTAAGGTGCACATCAAGGCGGATCGAGCTTAACCATATGTATTATGTGTGTATGTATGTATTTTTTTTAACAACAACAAGATTCAATAAAACAAAAGGAACCTCTAGTAGGTAATTGGAGAAATTCCAAAAACATATGTATTATGTGTGTATGTATGTATGCATGTATGAATCCTTGTAATCATTCGGTTATCGTTATCAATGAAACAATCATTCGACTCGGTTATCGTTCTATTATCGTCTCATAGATCTATCGTATGTGATGTATCCAATTGGGACTAGATCTTAGTTCGTATTACGTATTCACAATTTATTTATTTTAAGTGTGTTTCATTTAATAAATTAAATTGGTTGTGTATACGCCAAATATTAAATCTAAAAGGGATATTAAAATAAAATCTTATTAATCTCCACGAGTAGGCACTTTTACTAGCATAAATTTTATGTTAGTATATGAAAACAATAAAAGAAATGGGTCGATCTGGTCGTGTTCGGACCAATCAACAAGTAAGTATGTCATTCGGGTTCATGCATAGCTTATGGTTTCGTGTTGGCCGGATCCACCAACCATGTTCGTGATCCGGTTAACATCATGGGTATATTCTATATTTGAAATTTGAAACAATTAAATATATTGGGTAAATGTATAAATAAAATACATTATAATAAAATTAATAAAAATAAATGCAAACAATAAAATTCGTTTCAAACCCTAAAACCCACGTTTGGCGGTTTATAGATTATACCTCTTCAAATTAGGTATTTTGAAATAGATTTGCCTCAAAGAGGCGCCGGCCTTTGCTCCTACGGAATTCCTTAATTCGTTCGCGTTACAAGGTACTAATCGAACTTCCTTGATTGTTTATACCTCTTGAACCAGTGAATCAGTCTCTTTGATCAACCATCACAAGAATTTATTTTTAATTTCATGTTTTTTTTTCTTTAATATTTTTATTGCTATCAGTTTGATTTCAAGTTATTAACGGAGATCAATAACCGTAAGTATCCCAATCAAAGGTTAGTTTTGATGTTTGAGTTGCAAAAGTACTTTAATTTTGTTTGTTGTATTTCTGTACAAGTTTTGTTGAAGATAAATGCTTGTTTGTTGAGCAGTCAAAGAACGAGATAAATATATGCATAATCTGAAATAACGAATGAATAAACATATGTAACAGACAAATAGTTTCTGTTATTGATGATAATATCCAACAACTGTATGTCGACGACCACACACATATATATATATATCATCCTATGCATTATTGTTCTAAAGGTAGCATATATATTCAAACATGATAGATTCATCCCCTGATGAAGCTTATGGTGTAAATGACTTATTTGGCATTAAGTATGTGAACTCATAGGCTCATAGCCAACTTTTTATAACCACAACACTTATTTTGTTCTTCATTATGTTCTTACCGGTTTGTTAATGTTGCTCTTTACTTGATCCTGATCTGCTTTCAATATGGAGGTTGTATTATTATATTGTTTCTCATTTATAGAACAAATTGTTTAGGATGCAAGAGGCTGGAAAATGGTTGAGAGGATTTCAAACAGGCACAAGCCCCGTCAACAACTGATTTACAACATATATAGGTGCGTTACTTTATCTTAGTATTATAAAATGTTATACTTGTACATAGATGACTAGTGGTGTTCCACATTTACGACGAGTATTTTTCTATATAAATCTTTAGTGTTCCACATTTTGCAAGTTATCTTTTGTACTTCATCAAAAATATTTTATAAACAATTGGAAAGTCCCTATATTTTGCACAAAGTATATGGTCAAAAAGAGGATTATTATGTAATTTGGATACTTTGTTAGACTTATAAGGATATATAGAAGCTACGAAATAGAGTTAAATTTTTAGCTTGTAGACTCATCCTAAAATTGATTGTAAGTTGGTGATCAAATAACGATTACATTGGGCTACACTAGAAAACAACAATGTCTATTGATATTTATTTTCATATGATTTTTTCTATAAAATGTTAGCCTGCTAGTGTAAAACCTTATTTTTTTTTTAAATTATTTTTGCACTATAATGACTCGAGTTAATAATTGTTTGTTGAAATCTAAAATCTAGGTCGGAGATGAAGTTTTCCTCATAAGCATTCTAAACCCTTGAGACTGTAGTAAGAGGATGAGTGAAGAGCTTGGACTCAAATGAGCTAGTTGGTGGTACAGAGATTGGACCAAACTGGTGTGAGGTAAATGTTCAAGTACCAATAAAAATAGATGATAATTTGGTGAGACCATATGGGTTATTTTTCACAATTCAAGATTGTATTGGTGCATCCATCGCATGGCCTTTTCCATTCATCTCAGTATGTATTTGTTAAACTTGTGATACGAATAATTTTAATAACATGGAAATTAATGCTTATATATGGATGGTTTATTTGTAGGTATTCCGTGAGGATTGAGGACGCAGGATAACTCGGGATTTTATGGTGTTAGTTTATTTTATTGCTTTTAATTTCTTTGTTGAATGTTACAAGAGTTTATGTTGGATAATGTTATAACTTAATTATGTTTAGTGTTTTTGTTATGAATAAGCTTACTTAATATAATGAAGTTTCATTTCTTTCAATAGTTGATGTTATACACAATAGCTATTAAGATTATATATCTTGATGGTCTTTTTATTGTTTAATAAAAACCATTATTTAGATGTCCATAAGCGTATCGTATAATTGTATGTGTGGACGTTTAAAAAAAGGTTGTATAATAATTTGTTAGGACTTCAAATTTTGTCCTATTAAACGTTTAGAACATTGTAAAAGTGTCATAATATGTTTTTTAGGACGCTATTTAAGTTGTTCATAGACATATTATGCGACCATAAAATTTAGTTTCATAATCTTGTTTGGGATATTAGGACCCTTTTCTTGTTACTATAATGTTCCATCATAAGGGTCCTATAAATTAATTTTTAAGGACCCTTGTATGTGTATCAAAAGGTTAAAATTTGGTAAGCACCTGTCAGAACATTGTAAAAGTGTCATAATATGTTTTTATTGGGACGCTTTTTGGGTTGTTAATGGATATATTATGCGACCATAAAATTGGTTCATAATCTTATATGGGATATCAGGACTTTTTTCTTGGTACTAAAGTACCTATAATGTTACATCATCATGGTCCTATAAAATAATTTTAAGCACATGTTAAAACATTGTAAAAGCGTCCTAATATGTTTTTATTGGGATACTTTTTGGGTTGTTAATGTATATATTATGCGACCATAAAATTGGTTTCATAATCTTAGTTGGGATATCAGGACGCTTTTTGAGTTCCGAGACTTATTACGACCCCTTTACATGAAACACTTTTCTTGTTGGTCATATTAAATGAAAGGTCCTATAAAATAGCATTTTAGGACGCTTTTGTGCGTACTAAAAAGCCTTTTTTGTTGTAGTGGTTTTAGACAAAAGGAAGGTCTAGACTATTTTGATACTTACTCACCTGTGACATGTATAACCTCTATAAGGTTGGTGCTTGCAATTGCGTCTTTACGAAGTTTGGAAGTGCACCAAATGGATGTAAAAACGACTTTTCTAAATGGTGATTTGGAAGAAGAGATATACATGGAGCAACCTGAGGGTTTCTCCGCCCCTGGTCAAAAGGGCAAAGTATGCAAACTCATCAAGTCTTTGTATGGCTTGAAGCAAGCTCCAAAACAATGGCACCAAAATTTTGACCAAGTCATGATTAGCAATGGTTTCAAAATTAATGAGTGTGATAAATGTGTTTATGTTAAAAACACAAATGGAGGTTATGTTATTTTATGCCTTTATGTGGATGACATGCTTATCATTGGGAGTAATGATAAAATGGTTCAATCTACAAAAGACATGTTAAAGGCACGATTTGACATGAAAGACATGGGTTTAGTTGATACTATTCTTGGAATAAAAATCATTAAAACCAAAGAAGGTCTTACTTTGAGTCAAGCACACTACGTCGATAAGATTCTTGAAAAATTCAACAAGGAAGACAAGCGAGTGGCTCGTTCTCCTGTTGACACTACTCTACATCTATGTAAAAATAGAGCTAAGCCGGTTGCTCAATTAGAGTATTCAAGAATCATTGGAAGTCTAATGTATCTCATGACATGTACGAGACCCGATTTAGCATACGCGGTGAGTAGGCTAAGTAGATATACTAGCAATCCAAGTGTTCAACATTGGAAAGCTGTTATAAGGGTGCTTAGGTACATAAGATACACAAGAGACTATGGTTTGCATTATACCAACCATCCAGCTGTGATCGAAGGGTATACTGATGCGAACTGGATTTCGGATATGAAAGATTCCAAATCAACAAGTGGGTACGTGTTCCTACTTGGTGGGGCAGCAATATCTTGGAAATCATCCAAACAAACTGTAATTGCTAGATCCACAATGGAGTCTGAATTCATTGCCTTAGACAAATCTGGGGAAGAGGCAGAATGGTTACGTCAATTTGCATACATTGTGACAGTGAGTCTGCAATTGGTAGATCTCAACGTTCAATGTATAATGGCAAATCAAGGCATATGAGACGTAGACATAACACGATACGACAACTACTGTCAACGGGTGTTATCACGATTGACCATGTGAGTTCAGAAGATAACATTGCAGACCCGTTAACAAAAGGCTTAAGTACGGATAAATTTTATAAGTTGTCGAGAGGAATGGGACTAAAGCCCGCGATAAAGGAAGTATGAGGGAAACCTAACTTAGCAGACTGGAGATCCCAAGAGCTAAGTTCAATATTCAAACTTAATCATATGACCAGAGGCAGTCACTGTGGGGGAGTACCCCAAAACCAAAGGTAGTCTTGAACTTCCTAGTCCTTTCTCCTAGGGGAGTACCCTAAAACCAGTGACATTTGGGAGAGGTTAAGCATATTAAGGTTAAGTGAAATAACCATGATGCTTTTAATGATTCATGGGAATCACCTATGTTAGAGAGAAGTGTGGTCGCTTCGAATGGAATTGTGGGGAGGCGCAATTTCCTAGAGCTCTCGCAGAACCAGGATCGTGATCCATGACCATAACGGACACAAGAATGAGGGGTTGACCAAACCAGGGAGAGTATTGTGTGAAGGCATATTGTCGTCTACACAAATGGGGTCTGTTCAAAGTCATCGCGACTACAAACCGCTAGGAGGCTAAGTATGCTTCACAACGGAAGGTTCAAAGGGTAACACCTACCTATCCGGCAATACTCAACTGCTGAAACTTACTTCGAAGAATCGATTTCCATTCATGTGGGGGATTGTTGGAAAACTTGTTACGTGTGCATTAGTAGGTTGTTATGACACAACAAATGCACACTAATAGACATTGATGAATGAGATATCGATGTATGATTGTGTGTATTTGAAAGAAAATACTATAGTGGCGTATCCCACATTGGTGGGATGGAGAACTTGTGCCTTGTTTTTCCTCTATAAATAGAGAGGTAAACTAAGTTGCAACACACACCAAACCTTACACACAACACAAGCATTGTTGCAAGGTTTTTCCAACTTCTTCTTCTTCTACATTTCTGGTTTCTTTTATTCGAACCTTTTTCAGGTTTACGGTTAACTCCGGCAGTACCACTGCTCCGGCTGTTGTACCCTGGGAATCAACGAGTTCTCTTGGGAGACTCGAAATATTGTTTTAAGGGCCCCGTGTTTAACACGATCCTCAACCAAACCGTTTACATCTTTTTTGTATTGTATTTGGTTTATTTCTTTGATTCTGTATTGTATTTCAGATTCTTGTATTGTATTGTATGAGTAATAAAACTGTTTATTAATTTTCTGTTTATTTACTCAATTCACGAAATCGGTTTCTATAATCTATTTGGAAGTAACTCTTACTAGTTAATATTAGGAGTTTGACATGTTATGTTATTATGCTTTGTTGAGAAAATGCTCAAATTTAGACTTTCTCTTATTCACCCACGTTTTGTCTTGATTAGTGTATGGGAGATGTAAGTTTAATTGCTCATATGTTGCTCCTGAAACATCATATTAATTGTTTTATGTTACAATTTAATAGAAGTAATTTTATGTTACATTATATTAACTGTTTATGTTACATTTCGAAGTTGATTCAAGAGACAGTCGCGTGGTGTATTATTATTATCGATGACATTGTCCTACATTAGTGAAGCACGTTTCAAAGGAACAACATATTTATTAAGGGTGTGTTTGGGATTCTTATTTAGTCCAAAAAATTAACTTTCTGACAAAAAGTCCTTATAAGCTTTTTCAAAATGTCACAATCCTAAATCTTATGAAAAGCTCCATTTGCCTTATCTATAAGTTAAAACATAAAAGTCTTTATGACTTTGCCAAACACACTCTAAAGATGTGACAAATGACAATGGATGGTGGTTAAGTGTGATATGAATGCCATTTTATAGAAAAAGAATGTGACTCAAAGAAGAAACATTTGCATTTACCAGCCACAATAAAGACAACATTGATTGGTGCATTTCAATTATCAAGATCTAAGATTAGCAACATTGCTAATTTTGTTTCCAACTAAGAACAACTCCTTAATCAATGTACATTTAATTCAGAAAAAAACAAAAACGTTTTTCAGGTCATAATGATTTAGGGTTTAGAATTTATATAGTGTTTCCAACTTTTATTATATTCTTTTTTAAAATAACCATTTTTTTAAAACAACCTATTTTAATCTGAACTCATTCTGACCCGATCTAAAATAACTTTTTTTTAAAGTGAATGGTTCTTATATGAACCAAAATAACCATTTTCAGATAACCTAATTTGATCCAACAATTTTCTTACCCGAAGATGTTCTAACCTGGGATGCCACTCCGTTTTACCACCTCTAACCCTTTTCTAGAATATGCATGGGCTATCCCACATGGGCACAAACAAATCTCCCAATGGCTCTTCCCACAAACGAGAGAGTCCTCACCTTCTACACATTAAGTCTATCAAAAATTTGTCAATTACTACTTTTCAATTGCATACCCTATTCATCATAATTAGCCCCTACCATCAAACCTAAGTAGGTGAAAGGAAGCTCCCGTTTCCTTGGTAAGCCACATATATCCCTTAGTTCATCTTATTATATGTGTTGTTACATTAAAGGTTTATAATTTTAAAATGTATATTATAATCTTAATTAACAAAATATGCATTTAATTAAGTAATATAATATTATTTAATCAAATGAAAAAAATAACGTGTTAAGTGAATGGTGAATTTACTTATTATATTTTTATAAGTAACTATATATATATATATATATATATATATATATATATATATATATATATTTACTTTGATTTTTCTTTTTGAAAAGAAACCAACATATTAATTATGTTTTATGTTGAATATAAATTCATACACGTATATGTGTTTAATATTTCTGTAGTAAATCTTACTATAGACTTACTTCATTTCTTCTAAGCAACAATTAAAACAATTTAGGTGGTTAGCCATTTCTTTAACTTCCAAGTTTGCCACCCTAACTCCGTAAAGATTACATTTGTTAATATATATATATATATAGGATCATGTTCATTCATTTCAGAAGTATTTTTACTGCGAGAAGTGCGAGAAGTAATTACAACCAATCATAATTTTTCTTTTATTTTACATTTAAATTGCATATAAGGGTATATTGGTAATCTATTTTAATCTTGCATTTGGCAACTATTAATTATTGGAGGTTTCAAATATTTTTTTATTTCTTTAATAAAATTTTTTATGTTTATCCAACTTCATCTGTTCAAGTACACAAATATCGTCCCTATTCACGATCAAAGATTTCTAGCACCATCATCACTAATACGATATCCAAGTCAAATCACATAAAATTATTAACCTTGAAATATTAATAAAATTATCCACTTAAAAAAATTTATGTACCAGGTCTTCTAGCACACATTTTTTATATTTGATACATCAATATTATTATATATTATATAAGACAATGTTTTGTGCTTACGTACACAAACTGTTGTAAACAAAACATGTAAATATACAATGTATATATACATGTGAATTTTGTCTTACATGAGTTAACAATCTACCTTTCTTCTTACCCACATGAAACCAATTCTCAATAGATTATCTATAACACTAATACCTACTCACAAAAATCTATTGCAATGTAGGCGTTCACAAATATAATACCATACAGATAAAAGAGTCTTAAACACTTAATCTAGATTCATGTAGACATACCCAAAAGTCAAAACACAAGGGTTCAACCCCATAAAATAATGTTCAGCCTGCATAAACCAAGTTTTCATTATGTACTTAGAGCATCCATTATGCTTGATCTTCTGATGTTTATTTCATATAGCAAACTCTTCGTTGTGTATTAGTCCTTAAAATGATATGTATGGTTTCCTATTTTTACAACTTCTCTCCTCGACCACAATCACAAATTATCTTTCTCATGAAGGTCTCCTAGACCACAATCCCAATTTATCGTTCTGGACTGCATAATTATCTTTGTTCAACATTTTAATTATAACCATTTTGCTGTTAACAAACCCAATGCATGAATGTGCCAAATGACCAACATTCCTTCGTAACTCATAAGATAGTCCGATCCCTCTGCACAAAATACAATTTTTTTTGCAAATCAGTTGTATAGCAAACGAATTAAACTGCTTACACATATGGAAATTTAGGGATATCACCGGTTTTGAAACTGATGACGTTCAAGTAACAACCTACATATAAGTTTAATCCTCCGTAGTGAAGAAAACACATACACAACAATTCACCATTTCATAACAATATAGCAACCTTAACATCATACACCAACACCAACAACCTTAAATAAGTGTACACAGACCATACTAAAAGCCTAAACAACCCACAAGCCCAAGCAACAACCTAACATCTAACACTAGAGCCAATAAAAGCCTAAACAACCCACAAGCCTAAGCAACAAGCCTACACAAATACAATCTAGACATTACTTAAATAAGCGTACACAACAAACAAACTACACACTCAAGAAGCTCAGTAAACCTACATAGTAAACAACTTGCATACACAAGTAGTCACCCCTACACAGAATACGATCTACACATCACCTAGATAAGCATACACAATACACAAACCACATACACAAGAAGCTCAATAAACCTACACAATAAACAACCTGCGTACACAACAACTGCAGTCACCCCTACACAATAAACAAATTACTTACACAATTGACCCATTAGCCCTACACATAAAACAAGAACCACACTAAGTACTTTCGCATACACAGTGTCCGATCAACATAATATAATTATTTCCTACATACTACATAATCCCTACACATTTAAAAAGTATAAGATACACACCTAATTTATTCCATACACAAGTAAATATAGCTATCTAAATGAACAGATAAGTTCTATACACGGTTACATTCTGCGAGTTATCCTAAAAACATAACATCTTGCATAAGCACCTTAGTTACATACACATTGTTAATTAGTACTCAAAACCTTGTCTGAATCAAGCTAGAAAGGGTTAGATACACATATTATAATTTTATCATACACAATTAATAAGCATCCCTACATTAAATAACAAATACATATAGAATTTCATGGTAGATACACATACATCAAAGTAAGTCACTTACCATGGTATTAATATCTACACAATCCACATAATCTGTACCAAATAAATAATTTTTTTCTCTTTATTCAACACAATCAACCAACAAATATAAACATGTTACAACGCTTCACATTAACAAGAAAAAAAACAATAAAAAAATAATTAAATAAACTTACCCCTAAACATTATGAACGACTGCATTTTGAGAATCTCACCTGCAATTACATATCAAGTTAAATTTTTATTCTTTTTTTTAAAACTAGTAGCTACATAGACTAATGGCAGATACAGTAACGGCATGTAGCATGTTACACAGATGGTTTACTATGTTTACATCCATAACAAACCAAAGGAATGCCATATCTTACGTTACTACTAACTATAACAACTAGTACAACAAACATACAAAGTAAACTACACAACCAGAAATTGAACATTACACCCACAGTACACAATAACCCGCAACTCATCCAAGACTCATACACATGCCATACATTCATGTGAACGTACATCCACAACCACTAACATCTATGACTAACCCTCATTTATTAGGAACTAGACAACCAAAACATGAGTTGTAAACAACTTTTAACACCACTCAGTACATGCCTTAACATTAAAACAAAACTCAACCAATAAAGACCTACGGTATTTGCAAAAATTTAATTTAGACAACATGTATGTTCTTCATTAACAAAGACTCCACATCTTACTTAAACCTAACTGTACCTACACAAATTCATCATAAACCATTCACAACGTAACAAAAATCGACCTTTTTAAGTCTTTTTATAACAAGGCAACGAAATTTCATGAGTGTGTTAACCAAATATTAATAAAACCTATATGTTCCTATAACCTACACAGACCAACCCAACCACATCTGCTTTGTAGGAAAACTCAATCAAAAAACTATCAATTACTTCATGTAGCACGCAGATTGCAAATTCTAAAGAACTATATTACACAAGACACAACATAAATTAGCCAACATACCTTCAATTTCTTGTCCGCGGTTTCAGTTTCTGTTGCATCTCGCACAACACCGGTTAAACCCTAAAACCCCAATTTGTACAGAACAGGGACGTTTGATTACTTCTTATAGTTACATAAACTGAATCAATCTCCTTAAAATTTATCGATTGTGTGTATCACATCACAAACTCTAAGATGATTTCGTGGCACATGTATCCAGGGGCCGTTTACGATTGAAACCAGGGATAGTTAATACACAACTTATTTTAAGCTACACATAAAAGACCATCCTGCCCTTTTCTTCCAGAAAATTAGTGTTAAATGTTCAAAGAATTTACAAAACTGCCATTGTGTACTATTGACCATTGATTTTTATAATAAACGGTTGAGATTCACTTCTCACACTTCTCACTACAACTACACTTCTCGCATGAACCATTATATATATATATATATACACACTTTCAGCCTGGAAGCAAGAAAAAAAACAACGTAGTATTCTATTCAATAAAACAATATATATTCGACTCCGACCACTAACCAAAAAGTAAAGAATCATCGGCGCAAAAAGGACCACAAATATTTAGCAGCTAGATTAAGTCCTGTTTCAACACCCATAATAAATATGACATAGAGAACCTCCATAACTAATGTGAATAAACTAAAAACGGTGACAGTGGATGAACGATTAATTAAACACATACACAATCGTATATTCAAACTATATTATATAGAGAACATACATACACAATCATATGTGCAAACTGTATTATTATATAGAACACGTTTGTCAATCATATATTTATATTATCCAGTTACTTGAAAGAAATCAAACCTGCTTGGATTTGCTCCATTAGAATACTTGGTAAGAATCTGTATCACTAACTAAGAGAGAGAGAGAGAGAGAGAGAGAGAGAGAGAGATAGAGTGTGGGGGTGGGGGGGGGGGGACTGGGGAAGTGATACACAATCGTGGTCTATTTATATATAAAATGAGAAATAACAATCAAATACTTTTAGAAAAACAACAAATTATGTCAATTACTCAAAATAAATGAATGAAAATTAAATTATCTTTTTTATGGCTATATGAATATAAAGAAATTGATTTCAAAGTAACTCAGGTGTAATTATAAAATATCTTAAATATATATTAATGTTTAGTTTAAACCACCAATGTTTTGGTACGATAAACGATTACACGGTGGAGTATTAACTCAGTATATATTTTTTGCATGGTTATATTTGTGAAGATATAATAGTTGATCATCTACATTAAATGAGAGGAGTGAACCATTTTTAGTTAACAATTATATCAATTTATCAACTTGCCAAGAAAACTTAAGTGTAAAACACGTTTAATAAGTGGCCTTAGGTCTGGCGGTATTCATATTATGAGTAGCTTACTTTGTTGGTAAGAAAAAGAAAAGGTGAAACAAGTTCACATATATAGTAATAATAATGAAAAGGAGAAATTGAGTAAGATCTGATGCTTTTACTTAAAATTTTGTTGGTAACGTTTTATAATTTACACGTAACTGTTTTTATCTTCGAAAGAATGAGAAACATAACCATTTTAGAATATAACCATTTTATCGTTATGACAATAATCAAAAAGATGAAACAGAGAGAATGTATTGGTGAT
Source organism: Bidens hawaiensis (assembly GCF_021521415.1). Lineage (NCBI taxonomy): Eukaryota > Viridiplantae > Streptophyta > Magnoliopsida > Asterales > Asteraceae > Bidens > Bidens hawaiensis. Next base: position 79,871 of record NW_027498098.1, read on the forward strand.
GGTTAAGTTTTCGATATGGTAATTGCCTAATTGGTTAGAATATATTGTGTGGAAATGAAAACGGGTATTTTGCAAAAAGATTATGACACAAACCAATTTGCACGGAAGCAATGGAGTTATGACAATGCTTAAATAGTTGGATTATCACAAGAATATTTTCTTGTTATGTTGGTGAATTTAATATTTTTCATAATATAATACATATAAATGTTATGAAGAAAGAAAAATTAAATTCAAACGAACGGTTTAATGCAATTATTTTAAAATACATTACAATTTTGTGGTAACGATGAGAAATAAATAGGGTTGTCATATTGTGTATACCTATAACATCCTTATTTTATGAGATAATAGTAAAATGAATTATTATTATTATTATTATTATTATTAGTATTTTTAATATATTATTATTATCAAATTTTATGGAGTTGGTATTAATTTTTATAGACAATTAAGCATATCACTTTTAATTGTCATTACTAAAGAAGGCTGGTCTTCATCGTCTATAAGTTAAATTTATTTAAGTTAATGTAGAAATTTTTGGGACTCGGGGGGGGGGGGGGGGGGGGGGGAAGAATCTTTTGCATGTGAGTAATTTATATATTTCCAAATCTTAAAACGATAAAATTAAATATTAAAATAAGATTTTTTTAACACTTTATAATTATTTAGTTATGTTTGAGTGAATCTATATTTCATGTTTTAACTACAATAATAAATACATTAATATAATATCAAATATACATTTTACAAGGAAGGTAAATTTAGAGGTAGTAAATTTTGAACCATTTATTTGGTTATACTTCATATTTTTAAAAAGGTTAGTTAAATGACAGACACGTCAAATAGTTGAAAGTCATTGAGGGCTTTTGTAACTATATTCAACTAGATGGATTCCCGGCGTGTTGCGCCGGGTTGATGTTATTGACAGTAATACTTGTATAATTTATCAAATCGTGTAGTGCGACTACGAGTTGTGATGAATTCGAACATTACCAGGTTACAAAACCAGAAACAAATCCCAAAAACTTTGCTAACGCCCAAATACAACAAATTAACACAACAAAGGGCACATTGCAGTTGCGAACCTACGAAAGTTTGGTTGGTATTTGGTTATAGTGCTGAAAGTTAAACAAAACATAAATTCTTACACACCTAAATACAACAATTTAACATATTTAAAATATAAAATAATCCCTGCGAACAAAAAAACGCATGCGTTGCAGTTACGAACTGATACGAAATCGTTGATTCTGGAATCGTCGAACAAAAAAAACGTAATAACGTGTTGCGCTTGCAAACTAACTCGAATTTGGTCGGAATCGACGTTGCCAATAGTAAATGGTACAAAGAAAACATGTTTTGTGGTGGCGAACCGACACGAGTTTGGTCGGTATTGGGTTACGGTACCGAAACTAAAGCAATAAGTTAATTCGTCCACACTCATAATACAACAAATTAACATATTTAAATAAAAAAGTCCGCAACAAAAACAAAAAAATATACGCACGTTGTGGTGGCGAACTGACGCGGATTTTCCCGGAATCGACGGACAAAATAAGCTGCGGCGAAAAAAACCACGTAATCTTTTTGCAAAATACCCGTTTTCATTTCCACACAATATATTCTAACCAATTAGGCAATTACCTATCGAAAACTTAACCATCACCAATACATTCTCTCTGTTTCTTCTTTTTGATTGTTGTCATAACAATAAAATGGTTATATTCTAAAATGGTTATCTTTCTCATTCTTTTGAAGATAAAAACAGTTACGTATAAATTATAAAACGTTACCAACAACATTTTAAGTAAAAGCATCACATCTTACACAATTTCTCCTTTTCATTATTATTACAATATATGTGAACTTGTTTCACCTTTTCTTTTTCTTACCAGCAAAGTAAGCTATACTCATAATATGAATACCGCTAGACCCATGGCGACTTATCAAACGTATTTTACACTTTAGTTTTCTTGGCATGTTGATAAATTGATATAATCGTTAACTAAAAAATGGTTCACTATTCTCATTTAATGTAGATGATCAACTATTATATCTTCACACATTTAACCATGCAAAAAATACATAGTAACTTAATACTCCACCATATAATCGTTTATCGTACCAAAACATTGGTGGTTTAAATTAAACATTAATATATATTAATTTAAGAATATGTTAGGCACCGCTCATAACCAAGCCCCTTTCTTCTCCACCCGTTCTTCACCTCCACACTGCCAACCACCACAGTACATCCACCACCGCTCATAACCACCGTCACACATCCTACCGAAATCACCCACCAGTCACCGTTTGCGTCATCGCCTCTACAACTATTCATTGTCTTCCTTCGATTACAGTTCATCCTGCGTCTTCCTGCTTTTGTCGATTGCAGAACACTGTATAAGTGAAACCATACGCCGGTTGTCCACCGTGTCACCGCCGTACCGCCACCAGTCTCCGGCAACCTTGTATTTGTCACCACCACAGTCAACCGTCAATCCCTCAGTTAAACGTGTTTCAATCTAAGTGAGGGAAGCTTCTGGAAACCCTAACGGTGTTCTGCTTTAAGTCCACATCGGTTTCAATACTGAAACCCTAAACCCTAACGGTGCTCTGCTGTTGTGTTTTTGGGGTTTTCAAATCTGAAACCCTAACGGTGTTCTTGGTTCAATACTGATCGATTTGCTTCTCGTTGATCTTGTTATTGTTGAAGGTCACAACAGTTGAAGAAGGAATCGTTCTTGGCTGCGGGATTTTCTGATAGTTTGTAACCCTAAGTGAAGGTTACAACTATCCTATTATTACTGCAATTACTTGGTGAGATCGTTCCTTTCTATTTTTTATCTTCTGCAATTACTTGGTGAGATCGTTCATTACTGTAATTAAATAATAAGGATATTATTTAATAAGGATATTATTATTAAAAGTATTACTATTGTTATTTTTATATTATTATTACTACGTGATCCGGATCTTTGGAGTTTATTTTCATTTTAAGATCTCTTGACTATTATTGTTATTGCTACACACTATTATTATTATTATTATTATTATTATTAGTTTTTGTTACTATTATTATTATTATTATTATTATTATTGATTTGGTGTTCTATTGCCTGTGTTTGTGTGACTAGTTGCAACCATAGAGCGTAGGAACCATGACTATTACTTGAGACCATGTCCTGAAACGAGGGGTGTAGGAAAGAGTAAAGATAGGGAGCGTATATTGCGTTTGGCTTCTTGGAATGTAGGAACATTAAATGGTAAGTTGCTAGAATTGGTAGATGTGCTTAAAAGACGTAGGGTTCAGATAGCATGCCTCCAGGAGACTAAGTGGAAAGGACATAGAGGGGCTGAGTGTAATGGGTATAAGTTGTGGTACTCGGGGTCTGATGGAGCTAGGAATGGAGTGGGGTTTCTAGTGGCTAAGGAAATACACACTAGTGTGGTGGAGGTGATAAGACATAATGACAGGATTATGGTGTTGAAATTAGTACTAGGAGAGGAAGTAGTGGCAGTAGTCTCCGCCTACGCGCCTCATGCAGGCCTAGGGGATCAGGAAAAGAGAGAATTTTGGGATTGCCTAGACGCAGTGGTAGGGGGCATACCTAGGGGGGAGAGGATTTGCATAGGAGGTGATTTTAATGGACACATTGGTAAGGCTAACGATGGTTTTCAAGCCGTACATGGGGGTTTCGGTTTTGGTGATAGGAATGAGACCGGAACAGATCTTCTAGAGTTTGCGGTGGCACATGACCTAGGTATTATAAATTCTTATTTTAGGAAACAAGATTCTCATTTAATCACTTTTAGCAGTGGCGGACGCGACACGCAAATTGACTACCTTTTGATGAGGCAAGGAGACCGACGTTGGTGGAAGGACTGCAAAGTCATACCTGGGGAGGTAGTTGTGACTCAACATCGACTACTAGTGACAGATATAGCCTTCAGTAATAAACTGACTGTTCGAGAGAAGAAAGGTACACCGAGAATTCGATGGGGAAATTTGAAGGACGAAAATCTCCTACTGTTTAAGGATAAACTCATACTGCATACGCGGGCTCGACTAAATGGGGACTCAACTCATATATGGGATGCTATGGAGACAAAGATCATCCAAGTAGCAAAGGAGACTCTCGGGGTCACAACAGGAAAGACAAGTGGGCATAAGGAGTCTTGGTGGTGGAATGTCGCAGTGCAAGACAAGATAAGGGACAAACAAGGATGTTTTAGGGAGCTAATGAGGTGCACGAATGAGGAGGAGCGAGTGGAATTGAGGGACAACTACAAAACGGCCAAGATAGAGGCGAAGAAGGCAGTGGCGGAAGCAAAGAAGGCGGCCTTTAAACGGATGTATGAAAGTCTACAAACAAAAGAGGGGGAACAAGCTATGTTTAAGATTGCCAAAGCCAGGGAGCGTAGAAGGCAAGATCTAGGACCGGTGAAGTTCATAAAGGATACAGATGGGCATGTACTGGTCAAGGAGCAGGACATCAAGCTAAGATGGCAAACCTACTTCCACAATCTTTTTAACAATGGGAGAGCTTACCAAGAAGAACATGACAACACAAACTTTCAACGACAACAATCGAATAACTGCTACTGCCGACGGATCACACGAGAAGAGGTGAAGGATGCACTGAGGAGGATGGGAAGGTCTAAGGCGGTTGGCCCAGACAACATACCCATCGAGGTGTGGAAGTGTCTGGGGGAGGAAGGAGTCATGTGGTTAACTACTCTGTTCAATAGTATTCTCAAATCAGGTAAGATGCCAGACCAGTGGAGGAGCAGCGTTGTAGTTCCTATCTATAAGAACAAAGGAGACGCCCAATGTTGTGGTAACTACCGAGGAATCAAACTACTAAGTCATACTATGAAGCTATGGGAAAGAGTGATTGAGGTTAGACTTAGACGAGAAACTCAGGTTACGGTCAACCAATTTGGCTTCATGCCGGGGCGTTCCACCACAGAGGCAATACACCTTATAAGAAGATTAATGGAAAAGTATAGGGAGAAGAAGCGTGATCTACATATGGTGTTTATTGACCTAGAAAAGGCCTACGACAGTGTGCCACGACAGGTGCTCTGGGAGTGCTTGGAGGGTAGAAGAGTGCCCAGGAAATACATAGAGATAATTATGGATATGTATACCAGGAGTGAAACAAGTGTCCGTGCGCCAGTGGGGGATACTGTTTTCTTTCCTGTAGAGGTAGGTCTTCACCAGGGGTCAGCGTTGAGCCCGTTTCTCTTTGCAGTGGTCTTGGATGAGCTGTCAAAGTCGATTCAGGGGACTCTCCCGTGGTGCATGATGTTCGCAGACGATATTGTGTTACTTGCTGAGAAAAAACAAGATCTAAACATGAGGCTTGAGGAGTGGCGAACAACCTTAGAGACAAAAGGTTTAAAGATTAACCGATCTAAGACGGAGTACCTCCACTGTGATTTTGGTGGGATAAACGACAATGAAGACGCACAGATCACAATTGAAGGGCAGGTGGTCCCGCAGGTAACGAAGTTCAAGTATTTAGGATCTTTTGTACAGAGCGATGGGGAATTAGACAGTGATGTGACCCACCGAGTTCAGGTAGGATGGTGTAGATGGAAAGCAGCCACAGGTATATTGTGCGACAAGAGTTTCCCGACTAAACTAAAGGGAAAATTCTATAGGGTGGCAGTTAGACCTGCAATGCTATATGGAACAGATTGTTGGGCCATCAAGAAGGCACAAGTGCGGAAGATGGAGGTAGCAGAAATGAGAATGCTACGTTGGATGTGTGGGCACACAAGGCTAGACCGAATAAGAAACGTTGTGTTTCGCGAGAGATTAGGGGTGGCGAACATAGCAGACAAGATAAGAGAGTGGAGATTGAGATGGTTTGGACATGTAAAGAGAAGACTGACGACGAATCCTGTTAGATCCGTAGACAACATTACTATAGAGGGGAGGAGGGGTAGAGGACGACCGAAATTGACTTGGGATGAGAGGATTAGGCATGATTTGATAGACCTAAACCTCTCCGAGGACATGGTTGAGGATAGGAATTCGTGGAGAAGTAGAATTAAAGTTAAGGATTTTTAGAGAGAATTGAATACCTTAGGGCTTAGACTTAACTTATTTAGGTCACATACCATAATGGTATTTCCCTTACATATATTATTATTATTATTATTATAATTATTATTAGCTTTTATATAGCTGTTAAACTGCGATCTTATTATTAATATTATTATAATTAGCAGTAGTTTTTATATAGCTGTTAAACTTTGATTTCCTTTATTTTGCTTCATACACATGTACTTAGAGCCGAGGGTCTCTCTGAAAGCCACCTCTTTATTCCTTTGGATAGAGGTACGGTGTGCCTACATCCCACCCTTCCCAGACCCTACTTATAGCTTTGCTGTCGGTGGGATTTTACTGGGTATGATTGATTGAATATATATATATTAATTTAAGATATTTTATTACACATAAGTTACTTTAAAATCAATTTCGTTATATTCATGTAGCCGTAAAAAAGATGAATATAATTTTCATTCATTTATTTTGAGTAATTGACATAGCTTGTTGTTTTTCTGAAAGTATCTGATTGTTATTTCTCAGTTTGTATATAAAAAGACCAGAATTGTGTATCACTTCCCCACACCCACACAGGCACTCTCTCTCTCTCTCTCTCTCTCTCTCTCTCTCTCTTAGTTTGTGATACACATTCTTACCTAGTATTCTAAAGGAGATCTAATGGATCAAATCCAAGCAGGTTTGATTTCTTTCAAACAACTTGATAATATAAAAATATGATTTTCGAACGTGTTCTATATAATAATACAGTTTGCACATATGATCGTGTATGTACGTGTTCTATATAATACCGTTCGAATATATGATTGTATATGTGTGTTTAATTAATCGTTCATCCACTGTCACCGTTTTTAGTTTATTTGCATTGGTTATGGAGGCTCTCCATGTCATATGCTTATTATGGCTGTTGAATCAGGACTTAATCTAGCTGCTAAATATTAATGGTCTTTTCACGCTAACGATCCTTTTACTCTTTGGTCAGTGATCGGAGTCAAATATATATAGTTTTATTGAATAGAATACTTTCAGCCTGGAAGCAAGAAAAACAACAACATATTATTCTATTCAATAAAACAATATAAATTCAACTCCCACCACTAGCCAAAAAGTAAAGAATAGTCAGCGTGAAAAGGACCACTAATATTTAGCAGCTAGATTAAGTCATGTTCAACAGCCATAATAAATATGACGTAGAGAGCCTCCATAACTAATGTGAATAAACTAAAAACGGTGACAGTGGATGAACGATTAATTAAACACATACACAATCGTATATTCAAACTATATTATATAGAACACGTACATACACAATCATATGTGCAAACTGTATTATTATATAGAACACGTTCGTCAATCATATATTTATATTATCCAGTTACTTGAAAGAAATCAAACCTGCTTGGATTTGCTCCATTAGATCTCCTTTATAATACTCAGTAAGAATCTGTATCACTAACTAAGAGAGTGTGTGTTTGTGGGTGTGGGGAAGTGATACACAATCCTGGTCTATTTATATACAAAATGAGAAATAACAATCAAATACTTTTAGAAAAACAACAAATTATGTCAATTACTCAAAATAAATGAATGAAAATTAAATTTATCCTTTTTACGGCTATATGAATATAAAGAAATTGATTTCAAAGTAACTTAGGTGTAATTATAAAATATCTTAAATATATATTAATGTTTAGTTTAAACCATCAATGTTTTGGTATGATAAACGATTATACGGTGGAGTATTAACTCAGTATATATTTTTTGCATGGTTATGTTTGTGAAGATATAATGGTCGATTATCTACATTAGATGAGAAGAGTGAACCATTTTTTAGTTAACGATTATATCAATTTATCAACGTGCCAAGAAAACTTAAGTGTAAAACACGTTTAATAATTGAGAAAACTTAAGTGTAAAACACATTTAAGAACTATAATAAATAAATAAAAAAGTTGACCAATCATTTGGTTACGCCGCCAAACTTCTCAATTATTATATTTAATAATAATATAGTTAATTTTAATATTGACATACAAGTCAAAAGTCTTGTAGCCTACTTGAAGCCAAAAGTCAACCTCTTTGTTGAAACTTGTAGTTCTTACGTTGTCCGTCTATGTACCGACGTTGTAGGTGGGGATGTTTGATCCCCTTACACGGGAATTGCTACGTCCGTTTCAGTTGGTCTTGAATTCAGCAATTAAAGAAACGATGGAGCATATTTGGAAAACTATTATATTATTAAATTTAATTATTTTATTGTATTTTTTTTATTATAACCCCGTATGATATGCGGGTCCTAACCTAGTTTGAATATGTACATATTGTTGCAATTGTCTCCGTATTCAACATGCCGAACCTATATGGCATATGCAATAACCAGTCTTGGTTAAATATCGATTTTATGAACCCGTGTAATGCTCAGTTGTAATTGGTAATGTTTAACGATATATATATATAGAGCTGAATTTCCATTTTACAAACTCGATATATGTATATTATATAACCCTCTTTTTTGTTAAGTTAAACTTTTTCTTGAACGATTGAAATTGTTATACAATTTACTTTTAATTAAGGACATAGTTATGTTTTGTGTAATTTTAGAGGTTGTTAACTTTTTGAGTTGTTACAATTATCTCACCTTATTAATAACGTATACACTTTAAATTATTTAAATTTGTATTTTGTTTTTCCAGAAAATACATGATTATTTAAAAATATAAATCATGGAATTGTATGGGAATAAGTTGGATGTGGCTCAATGGTAGAACATTCACTTTACTAGTGAGAGGTAGGGGGTTCAAACATCACTATCACCAACTTATTTGGGAGATATGAGGGATGACCCTAGCTTGCCAGGGTTCGAGTCCTGATCTCACCCGGTTTTACCGGCTCCACGCTGTCGTGCCATTAGGTGGGTGTGGGGTCGGGTTTTATCCGGTGAATCCCTTAATAGGGTGGACCGCTAGGGGCTTCGTCCGTCCGGAATAGTGGCCGGCTCGGACTACCTTTGGCTAATGGGGGCCACGTATGAAGAGAGCTTGACCTCGAGTTCTAATCGTTTTAGGTCTATTTCTTAAACTCAAGTTTCACTTAGAATTTATATTTCAAACTTGAGCTCGGCTAAGACTTAGAGTTAGACTCGGGCTCGTTTATAAACAATCTTATTTTAGGCTCGAGCTTAGACTTGTTTAAGCTTGCCACGATTCAGAGTTTTAGCCAGTTGATCTCGAATAGCCATAACAATCCTAAACAGGAGCTTTGGTCAACATATCTATTTGACAAACATACAATTGTGACTCATAAAGTTTTAGCATCTTCATAAACACGATTTAAAAAGCCTCTCGTTCATAAAATCAAAAAAATCCATATTGAGTTTGATATTTCTTCTTCATGATTGAATCCAAAGTGATTTCGTGTGTTGCATTTCCCCCACGTGAAGAGTTTTTGGGTTTCATGCGCATGTTTTAACAAAATTAGTAATGCAGCGGAAATAAATAACGTACGAACCAATCCAAACCAAACTTTGGATCAGTGCCAATGGTTGTGGTCTCTCTCTCAATCCTTCCATATCTTTTTACTAATTAACTTGTGTGTAGTGAACTAGTGATGGTATAATCACGCGAATTTGGCGTTGGATTGTGTTTGAATAACTTACATCTTTATAAAATCATGCTAAATATATACATCAAACATCGTTGTTGAAGTTCTACCTTTGTTGCATGTTTGAGGCAATGCTGTAAAAGTAAGTTTACAAAGCCGAGTACTCCTCGAGTACTCACTACAAGGTATGTCATCGAGGGAAGTTTCTTTTACTTTTGTCTAGTTACTAAAACTCGATAAAAGGTGGGTCAACCTAGCCATAAACGCATCTAGTCAGTGAATTTGAGCCGCTTTTGACTTAAAAAATAAAGCATAATTGGTATTTATATAGTATTAAAGAACAAACATTATTATTTTTAATTAATGATTAACTATTTTTATAATAATTATTTATATTGATATTCATATATTTTGTTATAGATATTATTAAACTAATGATAATTGACATATATATATATATATATATATATATATATATATATATAATATCTATAAAGTAGTTTTCTTTATATTTTACATGTCCGACCGAGTATTCCGGCTAGCTTCGCCTGACAACTTTTGCAACCTTGGTTTGAGGTCTAATTATGTTGTTATTGGATCCTTTCGTTCAGTATGAACGAAGCATAAGTTCTTATTTCTTTTGAGTTAATTATAGATTATTTAACATGTTCTTCGAAAAAAAAATACTTTTGATGGAATTGATGTAAGGCCCCGTTACCGGTGCCTCGCATTTGGACGTTGGATTTACTCATAAACATAGTTCTAAATATCATAGTTATTTAAAACATTAACAGAATATTAAAACTTTCATAACATTACAATAATAATTCATAACATGTCTTATGACATTCATCTTGTCTTTCAAAATCAAAGCATAACTTATAAAACATAACAAGTCTTCAGATGTTAGACTCTTATTCTTCTGCCATGTGTCCCCACTCAAGCCAACTGTCTCATCCTATTCACATGCGTGCATGCTAAAAGTCAGCTACGCTGAGTGAGTTCTAGTTAATCATACATCATACAATACATATACCTACCTTCAATCACGCATCCGAATATACATAATAATTACTTTACTAATTTACTTTCATTTCATACTTTCATACATACGTACATACTTTATTACTTTCATACTTTATATTTACTGTTCGTTCTATCTCAGATATTATTAGGGTCTGATCCCTCCATTTTTTATCTCAAATATTATTAGGGATCCCTCTTTCCTTTGTCTATCTCAGATATTAGTAAAGTCCGCTGGAAACCACTATATGGTCGCAAAAAAACGTTTCTGAAACTTCGAATTAGCTGCACTCAAGCCCAGGTCCGTCCCCGATTTTCAGAAACGACCGGAAAATGTTTCGACGGCGTTTCGCTGGTGTACCCGTCCCCACGTCGTCCCCGAGACGAGGACTCGACTGTTCTTGCCGTTTCTGTGCATCATAGTGTTCATGTTTGTTTATGTTCGTTTATTTAAAATCTACATGAACATGACTGAACAAAGATAAACGGACATATATAAACAAATGTAAATAAACACAAAACGAACATAAATTAACGCAAACGAACAAATTTAAAACTATTAAGTAGATGACTTATCATATAATATTTTATATCATCCCTAGAACGTTACATTGGGAAGCAGTTTGTCACATTCTCAAGTACTTGAAAGGCTCACTAGGTCGTGGGATCCTATACTAAAATCATGGCTATCATGTAGTTGAAGGGTTCACTGATGCAGATTATAATGGAGACATGACAAGTATACGTTCTACCATTGGATATTGTGTTCTTGTTGGAGGTAATCTCATGTTTTGGAAAAGTAAGAAGCAAAGCGTAGTATCTCGTTCACGTGTCGAATTAGAATACAGAGCTATGTGTCATGGAGTAATATTATTAGACTCCAAGTGGTGCACGCTGGCCATCCAATTTGTTCGCTTATGATTAGGGTCCTATTGTTTCATCCTGCCTTGGACTAATCAGGCGAGTGACAATAGCTCGTGCCCATTGATGCGTTCGTCATGCAAGCACATGGAGGCATTTATGCTACCATTTCCCGATGAGGTTGTGCCCAACGAAGTCCCGAACTACCCTACAAAAACCAATCCGTTAGGCTAACCACGCATTTCGATCTTTAAATATTTTGGTTTGTGGCACTCCCACCACAATTTCCATGCACGTCCTTGTGCATGCACTCGTCGTCCCATGCCAACGTGAGCGTGCAGGACTTGGACGATGTGGTCTTCCTTTAGGCCCCATTCATGTCTGAAGGGCAAGCTTACAATCCCATACTTACAAGTCGAGGTCATGTGTTTTAAGAATGATTCACCCTGATAAATGGGACACTCAATAGTTCAGTAACCAATTATCTTATGCCGTGCTTGTTCAATATTCATCGTATGTTGTTATGGTGGCCCTGATGTTCGCCTTGTGTTTATGAGATACGGTCCTTGTGGTGCTGATTATTACTCTGCTAGGATCCTATATTTGAATACGAACACGGAGGGTTTCACTGACACTGGACTATGGTGGCTCACGATCTCATACTAGCGGTGTACAAAGACCATCGCCGAAGCAACCCATATTATGGTCTTTTCATGCCAACATTTCATGACTCGTCCTCGACATTTTAAAGCTGATTTGAGGGGGTGTACATAACCAACGTATCCAATGTTTGACATACTTTTATACCACTTGTCACGGAGCAATCTTTTAGACTCCGTGTGGCGCCAGAAGGCCAGTCAATACATTCGCTCGCTTATGATCAGGGTCCACTCCACTGGTTTCGTCATGCCTTAGATTCATCAGGCGAATGCATAGTTGTCAATAGCGCTCATAGCACCCGATATAGTGTTTAACGTAGCGTATCACCACTTTCCCGCTAAATTGTTTTAGCGATCTAATAGCGGGAAATAGCGGTACTTATTTTTTTTATGGGGATAAATATCCGTAGAGGTTGAAAACGGAGCTTTTTAGGGTTTTTCTGTTAGGATTAAGAAATAACACTTTTTTCCCGGTTGCTATTACAAAGAGAGTTTTTTTAGAGTATTTTGTTTAAGAATTTGAAAATAAAATGTACTTTCTTTCATATTTACTGGAATATTTATAAAAACAAATACATGTAAAATATTTCTAAAATTTTCTTTTAGTCAATCGCTGAACACTATATAGCACTGGTTATTTCATCGCTATATATCGCTTTGTAGCATATAGGTAGGTAGTTGCTATCATCCGCTATTCACAATTGACAACTATGGGTGAGCGACAACAACTCACGACCACCGATGCGTTCGTCATGCAAGCAAAACTTGGCATGTACGCTACCCTTTTCCCGTTGAGCCCGTGCCCGATGAAATCCGCGACTAGCCAACAAACTCAACCATTTTGCCCAACCAAGAAAGTTTGATCTTCAGATATTTTGGTTTGTGACATATGGCACGCAGCACTACTTGTGAGATTATTTGGGTTCAGATTATCCTTTACGAAATCGGTTTTAAGCAAACAAAGCAGATGACTCTCTGGTGTGATAATGAGGCAACTATAATAACTTGGTGTTCTATGAATGAACCAAACACATCGACATTGATTGTCACTTCACTCTGGAAAATAGCTTAAAGATGAAACAATCAAAATGCCTCATAAAAAATGGAGACAAGTATTCACCAAAGCCGAAACAATTATATTTGTAAGCTGGGCATGATCATTATATATGTGCCAACTTGACTGGGAGTGTAAGAAAATATTAAATAATATTACGTGTCGCTTGGGCTGTAGAGTGTGGACATGAATAATTCTCGCTCCTACTCTTATGGGTTATAAAGTTGAATACTTTGCTTTATTCATTTTCTTTTCCTATATATGGTGATCAACATGTAATAATTCTTATTTTGAATTCATTTTTCGTTTTTCATCTTTATCTTTGAATTTTTTAAATGATCATCACAAACCACTCAAAACATTCACTTTACACCTTCAAACACCATATATCATCACTGTTTTCCATATATCGACAATCAATATACAATATAATTTTATGATGCTTATGGTGATCATATATACGTAGAATAGGCGGTCGGTCTATTAGATATTCTTAGGTGATCAATATGGAGGTAGATAAACCCTCTTTATGTAGTGTAGTAGCCGCATTGAACGTGCTTTAGCACATAAAGAATGTGCATAAAGTGGTTCAGCCATAAACGTAACAACTCTTGTGACTTGTGCCTTCAGGTCGTCCAAAATGTATCTCTTTACCTTCTCATAATCCCAATTACCATCGGAAACCAAGGGAATGGTACAACAACCGCCAATCATCATGATGAAGTTGGCGCATTATGGCGAGTTTTTTTTTATCTTTTCTTTTTTTTTTTAAGAAAAAATGAAGTCGAATTCACATCTAATATCTAATTTTGTTTTCATTTGGTAGTGCTATTGTTGCATGTGGCAATAAAAGTCGACCCTTGTGATACCAACACACTTGCGCACTTTTATTTTGTTCTAAAATTTCCTTGTAAAATTTCATGTGGTCGTTAGGGCTATGATTGGGGAAATAATTTGGTTGAATTTTGAACCGGTTTTATTAGCAAACATAACCCAATTCAGTCAAAGTGATTTTGTTTTTTGTAAAATGTATCTTGTGAAGATTGAGGACATGTGTGACATTTCAATTGTTTTATATACTTTATTTGTTTGCATACAAGGGTTTTTCTTAGTTATGACTTATATTACAGTGGGAAAGCTTTCTACTTTTGTTTAAGTAGAGAGTTTACCCATTATAGTAGGAAGTCACGGCTAAGATAAACTTTGGTATGCTATCAAATAAAGTAGATGCAATAATTGATATGTCGCCCATGTTCTCAACCTTCTTACAATACATATTATGAAAAACAAAATTAGATCTAATAAAACTTTGGGTATGTTTGCCAACTTCAGTATGATGATCGGTGGTTGTGGTTGTACCGATCTCTTGATTCCGACGATGCTTAGGATTGTCATGAGATGGAGAGGTGTACATTCTATACCCTGATAGCACACATCGCACATGTTGTTGCATTTATGGCACATTTTCTATGTGCTAAAGCAAGTTCCCCCTCGTAACTACACTTCATCATGGAGGTTTATCAATTATTGATATGTAGGGAAAAAAAATAAAGATTGTATCCTTTTGATGATACGTGATGTTTCAAGTTGTAAAGTATAAAGATGAATACCAAAAAGACATTGTGTTCCTATTAAGTACGTAAAGAAGATTTGTTAAATTAATGTATATAAGTTGCCAAATGGTGTTTCTTTCACGGGATGTAAGTGTTCATCGATTGTGCAATCTTTGCTTATTGTACGAGTTTTTTCTGCACCTAGATCTTACCACATATCAAGTGTATATCCTTCTTTTGTCATCCTCTCCATAATCATCCTTCTCTCTTTCACACACATATTGATAAGAACTAAATTGCAAAGGTCAATGGAATAGCTACAAAGATGGGATTCCAAATTGATTCTCTCAATCAAATTGCCACACCCTAACTTAGGGTCTAGAAGTGCGACCAATAGTTGGTACATATTTTGTAAATATATCAGAGTTTAATGTTGTAAAGCGGTAGTTAATTATGATTTAAATATTAATATATTTCAAATGACGAGGATTAAACACCCGTCAGATGTCACAAAAGTGTTTGAAGAAGAAAAACCATAATTTACATTATTTTAATATTAAAAATGTACTTCATCAGATCGTCTAACGGTTATTCATTGTCTCCAAACATCTAATCTTGATTACCTGTAAAACAGGTTATAAAATACGTCAGCAACGCATGCTGGTGAATACGTTAGCACAATATTTTAATACTTAATTATCCCCCCCCGAGGCATCGTAGGCCTCGGCCCAACGTGGCTTAAGAAACAATCAAGTTCGGAAAGTCTCAATAACTATTACAAACTCCAGCTCAACTCGAAACCGCTCAGCAAACACCGCAGCGTTCGAGATCACAGCCACTACGCACTCGATCATCGTAGGTTCGGCCCAACGTGGGGGATGCATAATCTGGTGTGGTGTTGTGTGCCCACTGTCTAACCACATATGAAAAGATCTAGACAAGCGTATACGATAGCCTGAGGGCCAGTGATTACCTTTGTTTAAACGTATAGGAATACGTAATCCCATGTAACCATTTAAAGACACTGTTTATAAAGTTGCAATAATTTAGACGTACTCACTTTTGATATAATCATTGATGTATGTTTCTTGTTACCTCAGACCTATAGTACGAGAATAACCTTTTATAAATACTAGAACAACAATCTAGCTCTTAACCTTTAGTCTATTTGCATAATCATTACCTTGATAATCATTTATCTTTTATAAAATACTTGGATTTTTGTCAAAGAGGTTTAATCATTTAAATACTACGTTTCTTCTTCATGAAGAAACGTATATATTATGTTTATTATTTCTTAAGAAACATTATAAAAACTGTATAATTATAAAAAAAATAATATTTTATATATACCATTATCTTATGAAAACTATATTTCACTCATTATATCATCAAGGTATAGATTATAACCCCCAATAGGGACTAAGCCATATATAATAAAATAATCGGGCAACCCCTACCTTGTAAGGCCATGTTATAAGAAATGCCTAAGCTTAACGCGAGCAACACTTCTACTTGCCAGTGAGTGATGAAAGAAATAAACGAACAAAGCTTCAAACACTTGCAAGTACTTCGAGAAAGTGGAAGTGATTTGGTGTTCGGGATGCCAAAAATGAAGAACCATGCTCACTATTTATAGCCATCCCAAGTCGGATCGTCAATCACCATCATTCGCCATGTCTTTCTTGTGATGAATCGTGTTATTTGGTGTTGACATGTGGCCTGCTAACTTGATTTGTCACTAGCCACATGTCAACTCAGGAGGACACGTGGCGTTAGATGTTGACATGTGTCGTTCCGTGTCGCCGCCATGTGACATGCGACGTTTTATGGCGATGAGTCGTAGGGCATGTGTCGCTCCCATATTTCTTTACTAAATGACTAGTTGGTCCCTCAACTTCCTAAATTGACATTTTTAACTCAAAATAAATATGAGATTTCCGAGTCGTTACACAAATGCACAATTATCTCTCAGCTTAATTTAAGCAAAATCCTAACTATCTCCATGTCTAATTTCAATTTCAGAACCTTTTTTAAGGGTTAAAATAAAAAGGGAAGTTTGTTGTTCACAAGAACATAACTATCTCCATGTCTAATTTCAATTTCAGAACCTTTTTCAAGGGCTAAAATAAAAAGGGAAGTTCGTTGTTCACAAGAAGCCTATAGTCATCCCTTTATCTTTGTTTGGTATTTTGATTATTATGTTCTTGTATTTGGAGATCTGCCTATCTTGAATTAGGCCAACTATCCTTTTTTTCTCTATATTTCAATTAATTAAACTTTTCAGTGTCTAGCATTGGTTCCCTACCAGAAGGTAATCAGGATACAGTGGATGCACAATTGGAAACCATGCCTCATGATCGGATTCCTTTAAATGATTGAAAGATGATGCCGTAAAACTCAAATCACAGGCTAATACTAAACAGAAACCATGTAATTGATTTAGTCGCTTTGATGATAGGAGGTTCGTGTAGTATGATGAAGGAAAAAGTTGAGGGGTTGACAGCCATATAGAGCCAACATCAAAATTGAATTCCTGATTTTTAGCAAAGAAGACCCTCGCGAGTGGCTGCTGAAGGCCGAAAAATATTTTAGATGTTATCAAATACGTGATGAGAAGGTTGGGATAATTTCAATGCACTTAAGGGACGATGCTTTGGACTTCTATTTTTGGCTCGCTAATGACCCAACCGATCACTTTCTGGGAAGAACTAGTCGAAACTTTTACAAAATATTTTGGCCCTTCAGATTCCAAAACCCGAATGAGTTCCTTTGTAGAATCAAACAAACTGGATCACTTTAAAATTATATGCATGGTTTTGCTAAACGATTGTCTCGGGTCTCAAACTGGCCAAACACTACGTGTTAGCAGGGCTGACCCGTACATATACTAAGCCCAAGCTAGGGCTTTGGGCCTCTAAATTTTTAAGGCCTCGATTTAAAAAAATGATATATAATTATTAAGTTGATTATTTGGAATTAATATTATCCTATTGTAGTGGTAAAATGCAACCTTTTTGTACGGGAAGGCCAGTGATCGAGCCTACGATCACTCAAATTTTTTTGTTTATTTTGATTTTATCTTCTTTGGCCTATAACTACACATAATAAGTCAAATATTATTTATTTTCAATAACATTCACTTATTTATCTTAATATTAAAACAAGTGTATATATTTTTTGGAAACAAATATTAATACAACAACTTGAATATATACAATTATTACCTGTTGTAGCAAAAAAATATACTAAAATTCTATATTATATTAGTTAAAACACTCATTTAATTTTTCCTTAAAAAATGGATGATATATGGACCTTACAAGTGTAAATGCCCATGTTAAAAATGTCGAGTGTGTGGCGTTGATCACAAGATGTTTTTTTAATATCTTCATTGAGTTACTTTCATGTCGTGTTTCAAAACATTTACATATTTTTGATTTTTTTAATAGACAAATATAGTTTATATTATAAAATAGAATCTAGACTATTTTGGTTTTACATTTAACTTATTCATTTAAATAAATGTAAAGTAATATGAATAAAAAAGAGGAAAAGGAAAGTACGAATCCAATTTTTTTAGCTTCGGATGTGCCGCGTGAATCATTTCCAAACTCCCCCAGATTTCAAAGCATGCATGTAAAAGCCTCCAATCATTATTTTTAATGCTCACAGACTTGAAATACAAAAGCAAGCTTAAAGTAATATAAAAGCAAGCTTAAAGTACCAAAGTTCACACTAAAAACTTAATATAACTACCTAAACACTTAAAACGATAAAATACACAGCTTAGACCCAATCATCAATGGTTGGCGGCCAAAAATAACGTAACCATAGTTTGTTGCCAAAAATACCCGGATTTTCGTCATGCCGTGTGTTACGCTAGAGAATTATGCTTTTGTGGAGACACAACGATTGTCAAGTGGTAGCCAACGATATGGTTTTCCGAAGAACTTCCAAACCAAACTCTGAAGCCAATATAGGTATGTCCGGTTAATATAACAAAGTCTGGCTAGAGTTGGGTAATAGAGCTCTCCAAATTTTAGAGTATGACGGCCTAAACATAAAAATAAAGTCGTTGTTTAGAACATTCAAAACCGATGATATTCTGTTCATATTTAAAGGACCCGCAAGACAAAAAGGCCATAACTTTATTCGTTCATAGCATGTATGGTTTAACGTTTTGGGCCTTAAGATTTCGGACGAATAAAGAAGTTTTCAAATGTATGGTTTAACTTGATTCGTTTTTACTTGTATAGTTTAAAGTTTCTTTAACTTTTTATTCACTTAAAATGCATTAGTTTTTCATAATAATTTCCATAGGTGAAAAAATGGAAATGTTACTTTTCTTTTATCATTTTCATCCATTTTATGAGTCTAATAACTTCTCGGGCAAAACCCACAAAACAAAATTTTTGGCTTCTAAAGCCATAACCTATACTCTGGTAAAGAACTCACAATCTGACTATCCGGTAAAAGTGCTTTCACCTTTCACTCACTAGAGGATGATATGGAAGGGGTGAGTGAAAAGAACAAAATAATCATCACCTGTTCATTAATAAATATGTATTACAAAAATATACAACGAGAATATATACACAAGAAAAACTTGGAGAATAAATCAAATTTATTTTATGTGTTGATAACAATATAAAAATTTTACACGTTTTATGTGTTTTATTTGATCTTCGTGACAGAGCTACATGCACGATTGAACCAGCGATGTATTTTACTGTTTAAATAGATTTGATACAATCTTCTAAACGCATGAATGTCAAACATATAGCGAGACGAACTGGCTAGGGTATGCTGACTATGATAAGAGCCTAAAAAACCAATATGTTCCTTTTGGTATGCGTTATAAGCATTAAAGTTTTATTATATGTTTCATTTTCTTGGTTAATTTTGTTGATTGATTTTCACACGTAGGCATTGAATGATGGATTTAGAATAAGATTAATTAAGCAACGACAAAAGTGAGACTCGTCTAGTCATGCAAAAGTTTTAAGTGGCAAAAAGCTTTAGTTTGCAGATAATGTATTGGGCCCATTGGGCCACCTTGGTTATCCTATCCAAATGATAATCGTTTTTAACTAACTCTACTCTACCCCACAAATCCAAGACAAGACTGCCGACATCTATACAACGTTTTATTTTGTACACTTTTGTATTGTTACGGAACTTGAACTTTCTTTAAAAGGGCCAAAATCATTTGACAACTAAATTGTAGTTACATATAAATAGAAAAAAAACAAAGATAGCCTCGCCATGGCAAAAAGTTATGATTTATGATTATGACCAAACTCTGACGTGAGGATAAGACTACAGGAATTCAAGATGAGACTAAAGTATAAGAGAGTTATTGTCTACATGCCTATGGGTGTTAACATGTCGGGTTGAAATGTGTAACAATGAACATAACCCATATTTTTGTTCGTGTCAAAAAATTCAATCCTAACCCAGATATATAGATTTAGCTCAACCCAAACACGACTTTTTCAACCCATTTATCTATGTGACTCAAATGGATTGCCGGGTTGTAAGTGGGTTAAAGGTAACATGTTTAACGTGTGACAAACATATAACATGGTGTTTTAACAAAAAGAATAAATAAAAAATAGCACTATTATTACTAGCCTTGTAAATATTGAAATTAAAGGCACGATATGCAAAATTTGAATCAAATTCGTTCATGGTAAAACGAAAAGTCGAAAAGTAGTTGAAGAGTTGTCTCTAGAAATAAATTAATTATAAAAGTTTTGTTAATAAATAAGTTCATTTATATAACCATATAGGGTAAGAAAAGTAATTGAATATTCGTTTAAAAAAAGGTTAAAAGAAAAGCAAATATAATTTCAAAGCCTGATGCGTTAATGAGTTAACCTGCTTTTTAAAGGGATCAATTCAACAGCGATAGGTTTTTAAACGGATTATAGGTACCGGTAAACACAAAACTTGATTATTTTCGTATAGTGTTTGGGTCGTGTGGGGAGTTGCCACCCATATACATGCATGCATGTTTGTAGAGTGAGATTTACATGTTATGGTTGAAATTAACAGTGCTTACATGCATCATCATGACGAAGAAGTGTTCTTATCATGTTAGTCGGTTACTCAATACTAATATAGTCATAATATTAGGTGAACGTGTTCATTCGTGGTATCTTATAACACTTAATGATATATGGTGGCGTTATTGAAGTCTTCTTGTACTTCGTTAGACGTTATTTATAATGGTAATTTGATCTTGTATTTTTATGAAAATATTAGTATCTATTGGATGTGGATAAGCGAATAACGTGTATATGTTCGTTGTTTCCTCGCTCTTGCTTGTTCAATTATCAAATACGAATTACCAAACGATCATTTGAGGATTGTCCAAGCGCTTGAGAATTGACCAAATGTGTCTTCATTTGTCCATACATGGGGAAAATGTATGTTCATATATATCTTATGAATACTAGCATAAGAGTATGTTTGGCATGGACCATGGAGTAATGAAATAGACGGTCGAATGGAGAAAGAGAATAAAATAGATCATTAGTATTTCATTATCCTGCTTAGTTAATATATAAGAATGAAATGGATAATTACTTTTCAATGTGCAGGAGTAGAAGAATAAATAAAAGACGAACGACAGAATATGAATCAAATTGATTTAGGGCAGCCATTGAGCTGTTGGTAGAGTGGTAAGTGAGAGACTTGGTGTTTTATGTGACTCAGATTCGATTCATGTCCCTCAACATTTTAGTTTCAGTGGACCTAGGGTAATGATGAGGGACTAGGCGAGTAGTGACATTCACTAATTGGATCCTTAAATTTAACGAGTTTTAACTCACCGCAATGTTGTGTATTCGGGCGAGTGTTCACGGGCATTGACCTTAAGTGAAGGTTTTTCCTTGATTGAAAGACGAGTGTATCCTGATATGATGAATTTAGCCAGAATCCTATGAAGGATTCGTTGACCGTTAATTAAAAAACATGTATGGTAAAACAATATATATTTTTTAAACGATTAAATTTTGTTCTCCACCTTTATTTTTTTTTATTCTTTTTGTCTTTTATAAGACTTAAATCCTAGTCTTTGTCACATCTTTACCACCACACTAAATGAGACATGGTAAAACAAAAGGTAGTTGAAGAGTTGTCTCGGAAAATAAATTAATTAATTAAAAGTTTCTTTATGATAAGAAATGTAATTGAATATTAGTTTCTTTTAAAAAGTTAAAATAATAGTAAATCTAATTTCAAAACCTAACACCATCCGTTTTAGGGTGAAAACGCATGAGGCACATCACCCCCCCCCCCCCCCCCTCGGGTTATGGTATGGTTTTTTGATTAGGCGTTTTCTATAGAACGCTATTTTGGCACAAAATTTTTTTAAAAAAAACTCTATTTGGCCATTCCTAAACGGTCACATTATCGTTTAAAAAAACTAATTTTTTTTATATATAATCATCTTCATCCCCAATCAAAACTCACAAAATTTATAAACCTTTTTTCTTAACTCTATATTTCCTCACATCAAATTCTCTATAAAACTTAATACTTAATCTATGGACTCTTCCACTTCTACATATAACCAATTTCCCGGGCCCGACCAACAAGCCGAAGACGACGCGGAGGAAGAGGCGGTTACGAGTGCGATTGTGCTCGTGGCAACTTATATGAATTCTATTAGCTCTCCTCCACCCCCCCCCCCCGGTTTCAAAAAGAACATATATCGAACGAGGCCATACCAAAGCCAACGACCGGTTGATGGCGGATATTTCAACGACTCGCTGAGATACAAGAACCCGAAAACTTTTAGCTGTCGCTTTCGGATGTCTAAAAATTTGTTTATGTGCATCACCAATGATTTGGAGCGTGAGCTTGATTACTTTAAGCAAAAACCGGACGGTCGAGGGACGCTAAGACAACTATTCAGAAGGTTGCGTCAGCCATACGCGTGCTCGCCTACGGAAACACGTCCGACATCAACGATAAGTATTTAAAGATGACCGATAAAACAACTCGGACACATTGAAGTATTTTTCGTTAAGGTATATATTATTTTTTTAATAATTATATTACTTATTAACTTTAATTAATTATTTTATAAATTGTATAAAATATAGGAATATTAAAACTATATGGACTACATTATCTAAGAGAGCCCAACTGGAACGATCTACAACGTCTTTACGAGGCACATGCAAGGGTGTGTAGATTGAATGCATTGGGAATGAGCTAATTTTCCAATTGCAAGACGAGGTCAATACAAATGAGGTGACCAAAAGGGACCAACAGTCAGCCTTCAAGCGATTGCTTCATACGACCTTTGGATTTGGTCGACATTCTCTAGTGTTCCCAGTTCCAACAATGGCATAGCCGTCTTAGAACTGTCGGCTGTGTTGGAGAGTTACATATCTGGGGTTGTTCATGTCGCTTCGTTTTGGGCTAACGATAACTTCTACGATCATAGGTACTATCTGGGCGATGGAATATATCCAGATTATGTGATTATCGTGAAAACATTTAGAGACCCGTTGGATGAAAAAACAAACCCAGTATTTTAAGAAAGTACAAGAGTTTGTGAGAAAAGATATCGAGAGGTGTTTTGAGGTTCTTCAACAACGCTGGCATTTTTTTAAAAATCCTTGTCATCTATGGTCTTTAGAAAGAATGAAAAGTGCTATGTATGCGTGTATCATAATGCATAACATGATCATCGAAGGCGAGGGAAGAGCAATATGTCCAACTTTCATACCGGACTCGGATCCACCACGAACTCCAGCAAGTATGGAGAAAAGACTTGAAAACGCGAATTTCGTGCGATCAATAAAAATACATAACGCATTAAAGGGGGATTTGGTCCAACATCTTTGGATGAATCGGCGTTTTCCAGATGAAATAAAAACCAAAACGAGGGCAACAATGAATACGAAGACGAGATCGATGATGAAGACGACGACGACAAGGGTGACGAGTAGTTTTTGTTTTTATTTTAATGTAATATTTATTTAATAAAATATTAATATTATTTGTTTACTTTTAATAAAAAATAAAAACAAAACAAAAAAGTGTAAAAGTGATTCGGCGTCACGTGGCGCAAAATTCCTAAGAGTGGAAGGTTATGACTACACCCTCTTTTTGCAAAATTTGGAAAAGCTGACTGGGAGCCACGTGACGCAAAATGGCCACATGTGAAGAGTTATAACTACACATGGTCTAATAACTAGTGTTTAATGAGTTAACCTGCTTGTTAAACGGATCAACTAAAAAATAACATATTTTTAAACAAATTATAGGTACCTGTCAACTCAAAATTTGATTATTTTCATATAGTGTTTGGTTCATGTCAGGAGTTGTCGCCCATATAGATACATGTATGTTCGTAAAGATTTTACATATATCTCCTCATTAAGTCTCTTAATTACATATTTTTCTAATGGTAAACTCTTAATTACATATTTCCTTGTTTGACATGCAATTACTCTTTTGCAATTGCCAATTTAGAATACCTAAAAACATCGACTCCAATTGAATTTAGTAGCTCCAATATGCTCATCTTAACACCGACTTGGTTTGGGTTAAATTGAGGAGATATGCCATTGATACTTTTACGAAGGGGATATATGTAATAGTTCTTTACTTACTTCATTAAGGGTAAAATGGTCATTTAAGGAGTTTATTTTAAATGAAATAAATAAATATGTAATATATGTGGTTTAGAGAGGTAAAATATGTAATTGACTTTTAATGATTAGATAAATATATAATAAGAAAACTTAAAACGGAGATATATGTAAGTGCCCCATGTTCGTATGGGTGACATTAATGGCGTTTACATACATCACCATGATGAAGAAATGCCTTACCATGTTAGTAGGTTACTCAGTACTACAACTAGCAAGTATGAAATACAACCATAATACTACCATAAGGTGACGTGTTCACTCGTGGTATCGTGTCTCTACTGTATTCTTCTTATGCTTTTTTAGACTGACTTTACTTATGTTAGTAATTTGATCTTGTGTTTGTGTCCGAAAATGTTAATATCTAATGGATGTGGATAACCTATATATGTTAGTTATTTCCCATCTCTAGCTTGTTCATTATCTCAAACACGAATTACTAAGCGGTCATGAGGATCGTCCGAATGCTTGGGAATTAACCAAACGTGTCTTCATTTGTCCATACCTCGGGATAATGTATGTCCATATATATCTTTTGAATACTAGCTAAAAAGGGTGTTTGGCACGTGGTAACATAATGGACGATTAATTGAGGACAAGAGAACAAAATGAATCATTAGCATTTCATTGTCATGTTTGATTAATAAGAAAATAAAATGAAATTACTTTGTACAATTCGATAGACAAGAAAGTAAGATAGAAAAAAATACAAATGACAAAAATAACATCCCTCAAAATAAAGAAAAAAATTACCATAGTAAAAAAATGATAGTAGTGGTGGCAACGACAGTGACAATGATGTTGGGACTATGGCGACGACGATGGTGCCGGCGATGACGATGGTGGTGGTCAGGTGGTGGGGGCGGTAGTGGTTGATAGGTGATGGTGGTGGTGTCTAAAAAATAAGATGAAAGAGTGAATAAACAGAAAAAAGTAAAAGTGCAGATGAATAGTTTTAATGTTTTTAGAGGAAATGGAATTTCTCAAGTAATAGGTGACTACATTGGTCAACCGACAACTCTCATTTTTAATTCCCCTCACAATGGCCTATTTCATTTGTTATGGAGTTCTACTGACTAAGTCTAGTTACAATTCACCTGGTTATAATTAAAAGAATGTAATTTAGAAGTAAAGTTACGCGTGAGTTGTAGTTTTGAAAACACTTAGCTAGATAATCAAATAATATCTTTAAAGGGTGCAGCTAAATGTACCCCCCCTTTCTCTAATTTTACTAAACATACCCCCTTATAGTATTTAGGAAATACAATTCAAACATCTTATTTTCCTTTTTATAATTTGTATACCATATTAGTTATCTTCACCTTTTTACAACCACTTTTTACAAATCATCCCACCAATCCACCATAATACATTTAACTTGATATAAATTTGAAAACCCCTTTAGTCATCTTGGTGATTACGTATTTTTTTAGTATTAATATTATAAATATTAATAATATTTTTTTTTAATTTTAATAGTATATATATTTATAATATCCTTATTTTACCTTTTTATCTTTTACAAAATAAACCCGAAATTCGAAAACCTAAAAGCCTAAACTCGAACCCTAAACCCTAAACCCGAAACCTAAACCCTAAACCCTAAACCTACTCTAAACCCGAAAACCCGAAAACCTAAACCCTAAACCCGAAACCTAAGCCCTAAACCCGAAAACCTAACCATAAACCCGAACCCTAAACCCTAAACTCTAAACCCGAAACCCGAAAACCTAAACCCTAAACCCGAACCCTAAACCCGAAAACCTAAACCCTAAACCCGAACCCTAAACCCTAAACTCGAAATCATAAAAAAAAACGCAACTTGTAAAAAAAAATATGAAATCCTTGTTTTTGTGCTAATTTGGTAATTATATAATTTCAAGGGGTATTAAAGTTGGTTTTTCCAGGGGGGGTATGACAAGTAACCAAGGGGGGTACATTTAGCATGACCCATCTTTAAAATATGAAGAAAAAAATGTAAACGGGAAAAGAATAAATACCAAAAGTAGTAAACATATCTAAAATCTAAAAGTATATATATATATATTCTTATATAGAATCTATGTAGTTGATATCACCGATATATCGGTTATCGGTCTGTCAGTCAGAATATTGGTACCGATAATATCAATTATATTGACCGATATTGGACTGATATTTGATCGACATATCACCGTATCCCGATATCAGTGTTTTAATTCTTAATTATCAACTTTTAGTGTTCAATGTTAATGAGTCTTAATCAATTCTTACTTGCTACGATTGTTAGTGTTTTGCAATTTGTAAAAGGTTAATTTGTTAATCGTAAGAGACTAAACTGAATTATTAGCGTTAAGTTGCTATTTATGTGAGTTTCCATGACATTAAAATTATCGATAGCCCACCAATATCTCACTCTGATATCCGATATCTCAGAAATTGGTTTTTAACCAATATCTGATATTTTTCAACATTAACTGCTTAGCATAGAATATGACAATATCATGTGTCTTGTTTTAAAATTTTGAACAAACCCTCTTTATACACTTTCAAACATTAACAAAATATATTTGTTACTATTGATCATCCAATAACCCTAATTTTTTATAATCAAAGTTTTCTTTCAAAAAAAAAAACTTGTCGGTGAGTTTTTGGTATTTCTTTAGACTAGTCATTTTAAAGAAAAAAATAAATAATTCATATTTATTATTTTTGATACGTAGAAAACAACCAAACTAAATCACTTTTTTGGAGCCGGATTCGAACGTTGTTTTGGAAGAGTGCAGGGAATGAAGATCGTACCGCATGCATGATTTCGGGTCATTGACCTTCATGACACCTATCGTGCGGATTTGGTGAAACATGTTTGACGTTATCATTCTCATGAATCGGGCTCGGATTTAGAGAAGGATTCGACTTAGTTATATTTATCTTATTCATATTTGTGATGTTTTTTTTTAAATTATTTTTTTCTATTATTGTTTTCTATTTTAGTTTCGTCTTTCATGTAAAACTTAATGAAATTTACACCTTTTTAATGTTAAGAGTATTAAATTATTCCAATTACATATAAATGGTAGAAAACAATAATTACATAATGATTACATAATCAACAATAAAGCCTCCAACCAAGCCCCTCCCATTACAACTAATAAATCAAGATATTAGTCCTATGTTTGACACCGTTAAGAAAATATTTGATAGTTTGAATATCACAGAATTCAAGCAGCAACTACATCAGCGGTAAAACTGGAAATTTTTAATTAACAGACTGCAGATCGAATCAAATTTTCTTTATAATTGCTGTTAAAGGGTTTATTATTTAGAGTTAATTATGGTACATTGTCTATAAGTGTTAGAATGGGTGGGTAAGATAACGGGTCAAACTTAATTTAATTATGTTGTTTACATAACCGTATATCTGAATCGGGTAAGTTACATTTCAAGTTATAATTTGGTTAACAGATAAGTTCTAGTTTTGTGCTCATTTTATGACTTATAGTGTTACAAAAAAAACACGCCTTTTTCGTTGCAACATAATATGTGTCGGTATCTCATTTGCCGTCTCTCAAGTTATATCTTTTTCTTTTTGTATTCTTTTGATAAAATATTGTTTTTAATTGATTATGGTTCGCCATGTATAAGTGGTGAAATTGGGTGGGTAGGATAATGGGTTGTAAATA
This sequence comes from Bidens hawaiensis, assembly GCF_021521415.1. NCBI lineage: Eukaryota > Viridiplantae > Streptophyta > Magnoliopsida > Asterales > Asteraceae > Bidens > Bidens hawaiensis. The sequence continues at coordinate 108,042 of NW_027498098.1, forward strand.
AATAGTTTAATTTGTTTGTAACTTCTTATAAGTTCTATTTTTCTAGGATATTTGACGTACTGCAGAGCATTTGTCGTTTGGTTCTCTTTGGACTCACGGAAGAAGAGCAAGCGCTTTATGTGATTAATAGCTTTAGATAACTAATTGTAAAACATTTATTTATTTATTTTGAGATCCTAATTGTAAAACGTCACACTATGTAGCATGTACTATTGATGTAAACTTGACTACGATATATCTCTAATCATACAAACACAAACACCTTCGTAACACATGGGTAAAGAAACTCACTATAATTATTATAAATTATTATTGCTTTATTTATTTTGAGTGCACATTATTCAAGGTTAGATGTCTCACCCACAGGAATGTTCTTTTTACCATTAATAGCAACATGAAAAAAGTTTCAGCTTTACCAAATACTATGGCAGTTATTGAACTTTCATATGTAACAATATAACGTGCCCAACATGTAAGAAGATGAGTTTTACATGTGAGTAGGATATCATCATTAACTAAATAAAGCCAAATTCTGAATTTCAGGAAGTTATATTAATTAAATATAGTAATACTTTTTATTATAAATAATAAAATAAAAATAAAAATATAAACATCAAAACTGATGATATTTTTTTCATATATATACACACCTGATTTTCAAACATACACACATACTCTCTCTCTCTCTCTCTCTCTCTCTTAAAATTTCCAGCTGGCCCATCAAAACTCATCTCAAACTGCTGCATGAAACCATGAATTCTCAAGAAAACACGCGCATTAAATATGAAGGTGAAGAGGTGCATGATTTAAGTTCTTCTCAAACTGAAGCTATAGTCCCTTTTGAAATGGTTTGTTTTCATTTCTCTCTTTTGGTTTCTAAATTACTATTTATTTTTTCCTTCTATTTTAATACGACTGATTGCAAACGGCGGAATAAAATCCGAAGTTAAGAATGACCCATTTGCAATCATATTAAAATCGGGTCGTTCTAATTCATTATGTCTTCGACTTCTATATTTCTCTCCCCTATCATTCTTAATTTTAGATTTGATTACTAAAGGTAACTTTTTATAACTTATTGATGATCAGGACAAAAAAAAAACATTTTGATCTTTAAAATAAAACTCTACCCTTTCTATCTGTTTAAGAATAAAGATTATAAATTTTTGAAAAAAGATCATAAATTATTGAAATTGAACAATAAAGATTATAAATTTTTGAGAAACAGTAGGTCATAAATTTTGGAATTTAAGAACAAAGGTTATCAATTTTAAGATTCTATAATAAGACTTATCAATTTTTGGAATTGAACGATAAAGATTGTAACTTTTGCAATTGAACAGAAAGATTGTGATTATAAATTTTGAACTTTTTTTTGCTAGAAAAGGGTATTTTAGACATTATACCAACAGTCAAAGTGAACCTTTATTGGTCTTTTTAGCAACTTTTGAGAATTCCCTTAATAGTTCTTGCTTGACAGTCCAATCAAGCTTTAAAGCATTTGAACCCCTCTTTTTTACATTTTATGAGAATGTAGAAGGTACTATGGAAGCTTTAAATTTATGTATTTTTTTTTTATTATTTTTGTGTTATGACTTGTGAATCAATCATTTTATTCAAATGCTACCCTTTAATAATTTTAGAATGAATTAAAAACTCATATATTTTGTGAGATTGTGATATATATGATATATAAATTACTTCTTCCACCATCACGTCAGCTATAGCGGTGGCGGTGCTATTGATATACTGGGTTAGTTTTGTAGCGGTGTGAAAGTTTCTAATTATACATAAATCAACGCTCGCAATAAATACTTTATGAAAAAAGCGTTTCTTTAAAGAGACCTTCAAAACAACACGCAATAGGATAAGCGCTTACATGTTACACCCTCTAGGTGCGGTCGGCAAAAGTGGCTCCTTTTTAATAAAACATAAACTTTTTATCTTAAAAATGTGAACTTTAACCATATAACTTGAGTTTCAAGATTTGTAGTACTCATGAGTCATGACCTTTACATGTGTTGACCAGTTTGTTGACTTTTATTTTCAGATTATATATTATTTTGTTTAATCAAAGGCTTATGATAACAGCTTTTAAGGGCCAGTTGGAATGAATTGTCTTTGAATTGATGACTTGGAATTTTGAATAGAAAAGGATTTTTTGATTCATAATTTTATTACTTTGTAACTTTTATAAGCATCATATAAACTTTTCATATGCTTTTGTTAGTGCAGAATGACTTGGATTGCATTGTTTTTCAATTAAAATCCCCAAATTATGCTAATGTTACCTTTTAATAATTGTAAATTATGTGGAAAAGATTAAGTTGTAATTGTTTATATTATTTTTGTTCGTTTATGATAGGGACCCACAAAATAAAAGGGTTGGTTTGAACGTTTTGGGCCTTAAGATTTGTGTCGAATAAAGAACCGACTCTAGTAAACTTTGAAGTTTAAAAGGTCATAATAACTTTATTCGTGTCATAGATTGTGTAGCTTAAAGTAGGGTCGGGCTGGGTACTACTATCAGTCTTGAAATTTTAGAAAGTGGGTACCGAATTAATACCGGTTCGAAACCTCAAAAAATAAGTATTAAATTAGTACCCAAAGTATATGGTTCAATACCGGTGACTGGTATCATTTAGTCATCATAGTGTAAAGATTCTACACATGTTCATCCCAATATTTTTTTGTGCTCTAAAGCGCATAATAAAACTAGGAAGGTCCTTTGCACAGGAAAAACAAAATTCGATCATGTAACTCTCATGTCATTTATGTGTGTGTATGATTATAGACTGCTAACTTTATTGTCAAACAATCTCATCATCATCATCATCGTCATTGTACTCAATATATCCCATCAATAGCAAAGCTATGGTAGGGTCTGAGAATGGTAAGATGTAGACAACATTGCCTCTACCCTTTAGGAATAAAGAGGCTGCTTCCGGTGAGACCCCCGACTCGATAGTAGTTTTGTATCAAGCCTTGGACATAAGACACATAACACTTAACCATCAGGACACCGCCGATTGGTGCATGTACCCTTGTCTTTCGACTATCAAGGCCACCACATGACGTTTGATTAACATTCCGCCACTTTTAACGTTATTTTCACGATATTAGTAAAATAACGTCAAAATTAATGCAATTTAATTTTTGCCCATCTGAGGGTTCACACATATATACATTATATGCGTGCACCGCAAGTAGAACGATTATTGTCAAACAATCTAAACCAAAATTACTTACATATAATTTTTTACCTTTTAAAATTTGAAGACACTATAAAAATAAGAACGTAAAGCTATTGCTTTATTTCACTTCCTCTAGAGCTATCATTGATTTTTAAAACCTTTTATTAATTTAAAATGGAATAATTATTCGAAAAAAAATTCTTATGTGAAAAATTTACTTTATTTGTTCATATCATTTCCTTCCACTTTGACCCACAAAATAAAGATGGATTTTAAGGCCATAGCCCATAACCGTATAGTCATTACTTTATTGTTTCATAGCTTGTAGACCTATTGACATATGGTACTTGATCCATTTGGAATTTGAGCAAAACATTAGACTTTCTTGCTAAAATTAGAAATAGGTTTTTTTTTAATCATTCTAATAGTTTATGTTCTTGTTTGATTTAGGGTGAAAACTGTTTGACAGAACATGTGGTTTTGGAAATACCATCAAGTGCATTACATTCTTCATCCTCTCAAGAATGTGTTAATATACAAATGCCTCCACCACCTCCACCGCCGCCTCGATTTCACAAGAAAGTGAATTTCTTTGTGGCGGATTCACCAAACAAATCTCAAAAGAAAAGTCTTTTACCAAAATCAAATTTTAAGAACACAAGTACTATGTCAGATGCAATGATTCTAGCAGGCACAAGTTCTTTACCAGAAGATAAATCGCCGATTTCAAGATCATGGTCACTCACAAAAGTGTTTACAAAGATAACATCACCATCTCTTCCTTTTACCCCGGTTGGACTTATGGAACCCGGACCTAGATTGAGAAGTGCGGGTGGTTCACTTAATTTACAAGTGAGTTGATTAGATTTTATTACCATTTGGTTTTATGATTTTGCTATAAAAGGTAAAAATATAGCTTGATTTCATGCCAGCATAATGTTTGACTTCAAGCATTTGGGTAAAGAGCCAAAACAGGTTCAGGTTGACACATGTAGTTTTTTTCAGTATAAGTTAAGACACGTGTGGGGTTGACCATGAAACACGTGTTTGCCCTTTTTCTATTTAAACGAATAACGTTTTCCTTATGATTATAAAAAAGAAAAATTAGGTAGGCGAACACATTAAATTCATATTTACAAGCTTTCATCTCGTTTGATATTTTTCTTGTTTAGCTAAATTTTTGATTTGACACTTCAAACTTACTTGACTTGCCCTTCTTGTTCAATATGAGATATCTTACAATTCTCGAAATGAACAATGTTTGATCATTTGTAGACTAAAGTCCATGACCATATATATCGGTCTCAATCCGTGCCCATCCTTAATGAAAAGATACATTATAAGCGAATGGATTCCTTCTTCCGTGTAGTCCCTACAACTCCACGAGCAAAAGATTTTGATGCCATGACACCAGCCCCTACTCCTGTTGACGATGATAGTAAGCTTGCTAATTTCTTGTGGTCTAACCGAACACGAAACTTATGCCTGGATTTAAGTTTCGTAATTGATTAGTGATTATCTCTAAGTTATAATATTTTGGATAAATAGAATCCGCTTAAGACACCATAAGTTTTAGGAGACCAGTCAGTTTTGTAGCAATTATAACAAAATCTATTATCCAATTTACAACATACGTTCAGAAGTTCTTTTTTCTCAATTTAACAAATCGTTTTCCTTATTTCATTAAAAAATATCATTTTTGGTCCTTTAGTCTTTCAAATTTTACACAATCAAAACCTACTCAAAACATTCATTTTACCACTTCATAGTTCACACCAAACACTATTTTATACATATCACACAACTATTTTCCAGTCACACATCCAAACAGCACCAAATATAATCTAAGGTCAATCTTTATTCTGTTATCGATATAACTACACATGATAATTCGTCTAATTTTATGAAGCTGACGTGGATGATATAGCCGAAGAAGAGGCGGTTTGTAGGATATGTTTAATTGAACTATGTGAAGGTGGAGAAACCTTAAAAATGGAATGTAGTTGCAAAGGTGAACTTGCCTTAGCCCATAAAAAATGTGCCATAAAATGGTTTAGCCTAAAAGGTAACAAAACATGTGATGTGTGCCATCAAGATGTTGAAAATCTACCTGTTACACTTTTAAGAATCCAAAGTACCGTTAGAAACCGAGATAACGGTACAACTACAGCTCATGATCATGCTGAAGTTAATGCATTCAGGCAAGTTTTTTTAACCTTTTTTTTATTAAATAGGCTGAAGTCGAATTTAGCATCTAATGTCGAATTTTGTTTTCATTTGAGCAGTGATATCTATCGCGTGTGGCAAGAAGCACCAATACTTGTTATTGTCAGCACACTTGCATACTTTTGCTTTCTTGAGCAGTTTCTGGTAAGATTCATGTGGATTTTGGTTCGGGTTATGATTGGAAGAATGAAATTTTGTTCAATTTTGAACAAATTTTATTCACAAGGTAATTTTGTTTTGATGTTTGAAGATTGCTGAGAAGATGGGTAAAAGTTCAATTGCTATATCTCTTCCGTTTTCTTGTATATTAGGGCTTCTCTCATCCATGACTTCCACCGTCATGGGTAAGCTTTCTACTTTAAACGAACATCAAGAAAAACATGGTGTCAGGGTCTCCATCCGTGGAGGGTGCTGACGAGTGGAGCCGTCGAGCCGCTCTTAAGTCGCTAAAGTTCGGTTCACTAAATTTCAAATCGATTTGAACACAAGATTAAGTTGAAACTCGTTTAAAACACGAGCTTGGCTCATAGTTTTATATGTAGAACTTGATTAGCTCGTGAGGCTGACGAGTGGAGCCGCTCGTAAGTCACTAAAGTTCGGTTCACTAAATTTTAAATCGATTTGAAAACAAGATTAAGTTGAAACTCGTTTAAAACACGAGCTCGACCCATGGTTTTATATGTGGGAACTTGATTAGCTCATGAGGCTAAACAATGTTATTTTTATAAATATAATAATATTTTTAAAAATAATAATTAAAAGTTATAGAATAAGCACTATCATATATTTTGTTGTAATAACATATTTAAAGAATATATATAGGGGAGGTTATTGTACAAAGGGTACTTAACGTATAAACGTTTAAAATCTTAGCTATATATTGCATAATTATTTACATAAGTTGTGTAATTAGTTAACTTTTATGCATGATTTATTTACTTCATGTGTAATTAAGATGCGAAAGGCATTCGTCCACTTTATACGATAAAGAGCCTTTGTATTGGAGTATTTGTATATAAATTCGAAAGAAATGGATTATGAGAAAACTACTACTAATCAATCACTTTTTTTCTTATTTTTTTAAATTGTAAGATTAAAAATATGTAACTGATAAAACAAATTAAAAAGATATGTAATTCAAAGGTCACATATATGTGACTTGTTCGCTACATATATTTTCTCGCATAAGTTGGATATATGTAACTTTGTGAATTACAAATTTTGTAAAAAAAGTTTTAATCTTTTCTTACAAATGTTACTTTTTTAATAAAAGAAATGTTTATTGCTTGGTAATCATTTTCTTAGGTTTCTCGTTACTTTGTAGTTTTCTTTAAACCTATTTCCTAAATTAAAGATAAATATATAATAAATGAATCAATTAAAGATAAATATATAATAAATGAATCAAAGCAGACTTATAATGTTAGTTATGAAACTTAGCTTTAGTTCGAGAATAGTTAGATTCGGTTGAGTGTTTCATGGGTCCCACAAACATAATCCTAAACTTAAACACTCCATAGACTTTGTATTTTAAAGATTCTGAAATTCGATTTTGTTTTTGTACAGCGAAACGTAGATTAGTGTGGGTATATGCATCAGTTCAGTTCGCATTTGTGGGCATTTTTGCCTATATTTTCAGCTCAGTGGTAAGCAAAACATTATATTTGTGTTGGTCTTTTAATGCATTATAGATTTATAGCTAGTAAACATACTCTCTAACCCTTCCATATGGTTATCACTCAATAAAAGTAACATTCACTTTGTTATAACAATTGTTTCAATTACATGTAGGTTAAACGTCAGCCAATGTTATCAGTTGTTCTTGCAGCTTTTGCGGGATGTGGGGCTGCGATATGTTGTAGGTCCATTGTCGTGGGGGCCTTGAGGTTAAGACGATGGTGTCGTAGCATGTCAAATCAACAACGTGATTCTTCAACACTTGAAATTGCACCACCATCACCATTAGTAGCGTTTGACACGCCACCACCACCATCATTCTCACCGCCTCCACCGCCACCACCACCATCATATGCAACTTCTTTAAATGATTTTCATTCAAATTCACCACAACTTGAAGTTCCATCACCACTTCCAGCACCAGCACTAGCACCAGCACCAGCGCCACCAACAATAACTACAACAAACTGTCGAAAAGCTTGAAATTTGTAAAGACGGAAAGGAAGGTTAAGATTATAAGTTGGGATTTCTTTTATTAATATTTGGTTTCGTTAATTAAGATTATAAGTTGGGATTATATGTTTGGTTTGTGTCGTTTGTTTGATATTACTGATAATTTGTTGGTTTTTTTTTTAAAAATATTTAGTAGACATATGTGGTGATATTTTGATTGTTGATGTCTCTTGAAAGCTTTTGTTATGTGCATGTCTTGTGAAAAATTCAAAATAAACTTTTGAACATTTAATATTCTTCTTTCTACAATTTGTTTTAGAAAAGTAGAGCCACATAACACATGAGATCTCCATTACTATATATATCCCTTGGAATAATTTCACTTGTATTCTTAAACAGATTTCTTTAAATTATTTTTACAAATTTAGTTGGAAAATGGCATAAAAGGAAAGGTTGGAAATGGTACAAGTATCAGGTTTTGGCTTGATGTGTGGTTAGATAATAAACCGTTTGCTTTAGAAACTACCAAAGGATGCATGATAGCTTATCGTTGCAACATAAATAGTGAAAGCTTTTTGTTCTCGTGGAATTGGAGACATCAGCCTAATCATGGGGAGGTTTTAGTCGACCTTAATGAGTTAAAGAGAACATTACTAGAGCAGTTTCAGTTCGGTGTTGGCACTGATAAAATGGGAATGGCTCGATGTTGTTTCGGGTACCTTCTCTGTTGCCCCAGTGAAGAATCTTTTGGTGTTGGCTAATATCAATCCTATTTTAGATTGGAACAACCGGGCACCCTTAAAGATTAATGTGTTTGGTTGGCGAGCAGTTCTTGACGGCTCCTGACATCCGATGCGTTGGCTAAAAGAAGCATTCTTCTCGGTTGTCTTGTTTATTGCTTTTGTAGGAATGAAATCGATACTACTAAGCATGTGTTCACATCGTGCAATATTGTGGCTTCAGTTGTGTGACAACATATAAGTGTGTGGTGTAAAATTCCCCTGAATGTTTTCTCTAATCATGACATTTTTTTATCGTCATGAACACATTTCGGGACACGATCATAGGAGCATAATCATTCAGTCTATGGTATTAGTCATGTGAAGCATTTGGCAAGCTAGAAACATGTATACCTTATCAATCAAACCGATGAAGATTAAATTAGAAATAGATCAAAGCCTCTATATATGGATTGACTTATCTAATAAATTTAAAAAGTATAACAATCATAGAAATTGAACTCCAACCAAATTCACAACACGTAAATAGAGTTGTCCATTATTCGGTTTAAATATGACTAACCAAATCTAAGCAAAAGTAATTAACAGCAAACCGAATTACAATTACAAAAAGTTTTGAAAGTTTATACCGATGAAGCAATTGTATTTACTCTTTCTAAGGCTCCTTGTTGTAGGGCTGTAAGGAGGGGACCTAAACTGACGATGCCTGTCTTTAATGCCTGTCACACCACGTCGGGGCGTTGAAGCCCGGGAAGTAATGAGAATTCGGTAGCATGTTAACGTGTCAACAAAAGAGAAGAAGGTGAGACCGTGGGGCTTTAACAAGAAAATGGTAGTGTTAAACCATAACAGAGGTTTTAACGGGGCAGTAAAGAAGACTTTAATAGGATGACGAGACTTTAAAGTTTAAATTTAAACCACAACTTAGTGTCAATATTAATATTATTATTTTATATATCTACTTGGTTTCAATTTAATCAAATCCCTATTTACTTCCACTTAGAGCATTCTCATCCAGTTTCCTATCCCTATATTCATACATATCATATAATTATACTAAAAAAACATTACGTTTCTCTCTTCTGTTTAATTAAATAATATTTTTTTATACTTTTTTCATTACAGTTTTCTCTCAACACCCTATAATTTACAAAAAAGTCACTATCTTTTCCTCAAATTTACAAAAAATCACTACCGTCTCTCCATCCACTCTATAATTTACGGTCACAACCCATCCTATAATTTACAAACCTTTCTCACGTAATTTCAGAGAATGGGTTGGGAATCCTCTTATATTCCATCTTTCTGACAAATAAAGCCGTCACCGGCGGCGCACAATCTACTGCCACTACATCAACAAAGCAACACTATATATATGTATATGTATACAATAACACAAACCAAGATAACCTTACGATTACCACTACTAAACCATATTCAAGGTACTACTCTTTCTGGGTTTACTTCAAACCCTTAATTACATTTAAACCCTCAATTAGTGTTTTTTATACAATTTCAGGATTACCCAGAATTTATCAACACAACAGGGGATTTGGATTTGTAACCAAACAAACAAGAAAAATGGCGTGGAGTTTGGATAGATGTGATCAGGGTATTGAAATTATTAAGTCTGGTATCGTTCGACCTGCAACTGAGGTTTATGATGATGAAGCTGTTGAAGCTTTGAAGTCCGGCAAGGTTATTGCTGTTCCCACTGATACTCTCTACGGTTTCGCCTGTGATGCTTGGTATGTTTGCTGTTTTTTAATTCAATTTGGTGGTGCACACCAGGTGTTCGACGTTTTGCTTGTGTGAATGTATTGTTAGTTTTTAATAGGGGACATGGCGCGGGTTTGATATGAAATTCACGGGCCTGGGTTTGGGATTAACGGGTTTGATATGAAATTCACGGGCCTGGGTTTGGGATTAACGGGTTTGGGTGAGTTTCAGGTCGAACCGGGGAGCATGTTTAGCTAAACGGGTCGGGTTTGGGTCAACCTTGCGGGTTCGTGTATTGACTTGTTTAATCAATTTGTTTTTTTTTTATTTTAATTATTTTTAAATGTATTTTATGTAATCACTTAAATTGGTTGGGCATGTTGTGCTAAATATAAAAACTAGTAAGGAAATTGATATTAGATTTTATAATTAAAATATAGTTGTTTTATATTAATTTGTATTTTTCTTTTAAAAAATGTAAATTCAAAGTATTAATATGTGAAAAAATAAAAAAGCAAAAAACTTTTGGGTTAACTGGGTAGTGTTCGGGTGAGTCTTACATGATTTTTGGGTTAAGGTTCGTGTCAGGTTAGACCCGCAAGCACGATCTATTTACCATCCCTAGTTTTTAATGGTAATTGTTTATTGTTTTGGTACTGGTACAGCTCTGTAGAGGCAGTTAACAGAATATATGAAATCAAAGGGCGGAAGCACACTAGCCCGTTAGCAATTTGTGTTGGTGATGTGAAAGATATTGGGCGGTTTGCAGTTACAGACCATCTGCCTCTTGGCTTGCTTGAAGGTATCCTTCCCGGGCCTGTAACCGTGGTGCTAACACGAGGTTTGGTCACTCTCTGCAGACTCCGTATGGTGATTTTAGATTTACATGTCATATTTTGGATAACCGAGCCTGCTGAATTTGTGAAATATATATGCATGTATGCAATGCAATGCAATGCAAAGACTTGAGTCTTGGCTCAGTATATACAAGCTTGGTTGTTATGTCCTTAATTGGTTCCTTAGCTCAGTGCACAACTGCACACCGGTTTTTAAATTTAGAAATAGAAGATAAAATTACATTCAAAATCTCTCTTTTGAGACATTATACTAATCATATAAAAATACTAAGAATAGTAAGCTATTAAGTATAAGTTATATGTGGTTCATATAGTTTTGTTTAGGGATTTAAACAAGCCAAACCCAAACTCAACTAAGCTCGAGCTCTGCTCGTTTAACTGGAGTTTGTGCTTGAGCTCAGCTTTTTCTAGCTATTTCTAAAGTTCGAGCTCAGCTCATTTATTATTAATTAAATAATTTATATATGTATATCATATATACATCTTTTTACAATTTTATAAAGAATAATACTTATCATCTAAATTTATATTTAACATATTAATTAAAAGTTTATATAAGCCTGTTTAGGCTCGTGAGCCAGCTCGAGCTTTATAAGTGAAGCTCGGGTTTGGTTATTAAATAAGCTTATTTCTAGTCTCGAGCTTTTAGCTTGCCGATCTTGAGTAGCTCATGAGCGGCTTGGCTCATTTACACCCTGGTTTTGTGCATATGGTCAAATGAGTTTAATTGGTTAAAGTGATCAAGCGAGCTGGTTCAGTCGGGGTTGGGTCACCAAAACGGCTGAACCCATGTTGTATGGTAGAGGTGGCAAAAAATATACTTTCTAGTTTCTTGTACAAGTCAAAACGGGTTGTGTTGCTGTTCCTACCAACACAATATTCATTTGATACGTTTGACCTGATTGACTGGTGCAACCCGTTTTTAATCTTAGCTAAAAGTATTGAAACATTGTTACATTGTTTTTGTAGGGGAATCGAGTATTCTTGAGAAGTCGTTAAACCCGGGATTAAATAGCATAGGAGTTCGGGTACCTGATTCTGAGTTTATCAGAATGATAGCTCGTGGATCAGGGAGTGCACTGGCTTTGACCAGTGCAAACCTTAGTGGTCAACCGAGTAGTGTTGACATCAAAGATTTCAAAAGCTTGTGGGAACACTGTGCGTTTGTTTATGATGGTGGTATCCTGCCAGCTGGACGGGCAGGGTCAACCGTTGTTGACCTCACTATGCTCGGGAAATACAAGATATTGAGAGCAGGGAGGTAAGACTTGAATGGGTTAATGCTTTGTCTCAAATGGGTCAAGGTGTCAAACCAATAAATACAGCTAAAAGGGGGATGGGCTTAATGGATAGGGGTGTTAAAAGGGTTGTGACAAAAACCGGACCTCGAAAATTGTGTCAGACACGTGAACCCCAAAATGACATGAATATTCGTAGTTGGCCCGAACACGACCCATTTGTCCCAATTGTTTATATATTTTATTGTTAATATATACTAGTACTTTAAATTTATATTTTTGCAACAAGTTTTAATAAAATTTATATTTTAATAATATAATTTTATCTAAGTTTTCTTTTTAGTTTTTAAAATTTTGCCATAAGATAGCCAACCAATCTAATTAATTACATTAAAACTTTTTGTTGACCTGAACCTGTCCCAAACCCGAAGCTGAACCTGTTTATGCAAAACCCAAACTCACGAATTTGGTGCTAGGTTCTTGTTGTGTTTTCGTGTTATGTCAGAAATTCACGCCTCTATTAATGGATTGACCGTGTTTTGACTAACATGGTTAATGACGTCAAAATTTTGACTTTTATTTTTTGTGTGAGCAGTGCCGAGGAAGAGACCGTCTCGATATTGGAGAGGCATTCTCTGCAGAAAGCGGGAGCTACTGGTTGACCTTTCGTGAATGTTTGACTTTGACTTTGTTCAAGGTAACATAAACTTTTCGGGTCCTGTTTTTTTTTCTTACTCGATTTGGGTTTTAACTTTTTATACAAATAGTTAATTTGGATGATAAATTATGCTGAATGTTGATTCCTTGAGGTCAAAGACTTCAACGGAAAACAGCACATTTACAGTGTAGAGTATTGTTACATTAGGATGGTTGATGTATGCTACCTTTATTTAATTAACCCTTAAAATATGTGTTTTTCATGTCATTGTATGGGATTCATTTTCTTTGTTAATAATGTTATAAGCTACTTCTGAGTATTTATACGCAATATTACAAGCCTCCATAAGAGCTATAATGTGAATCTACCGTGAGAAACCATTCTTCAGCTTGATAATGCATATTTTCATTTAAAATCTATAATTATGAACTTTTGATTGACATGACCGGGTACTCGGGTGTTAATGATGTATAAGTTATATTGACACGGGCTGAGGTTAGACATTCTGCACTTATAGGGGTGAGCAGTTCATGGTATTATTCGTAAAAACAGAGGAACCAACCCCTGCAAATCTGATTAACCGATCCCTGTATTGTTAGCATTAACAAAATTTAATAGCAGCCCAAACAAGGAAAGTTAACTCTACTAGGAACCGGTTATTAAACCGAACCACATAACTGTTACAACCTGGACTGACCGTAACGGTAACCTCAGTACCCGAGAACCAGACAGTCATCGTTATATGATGGAAGAAAATAAAAGAACTCAGATGTCTGAGAAGGTTTGAAATTACAAGTAAATCAATATTGGTTATGCATTTGCAATTTGCATATTATATGGCACTTGATATTAGACCTGTAACTCACCTAAGCCGATCTCACCAGCACCCAAATGTGCCTATATCGGTTTAACCAGAAAACCAATGAAACCGATTAATGGTAGGGTTGGGTATCGTTTAGACTTTCCAAAATCAGAAACCCAATTAGCCCGACACATTAACTAGAAAGCTGAATACACCCATTACTTCCTTAAGTTTAAGATTACATATTTATTTGCTTTATGTAGTTTTAATTAATTTGATTTACTATAATCGTAAGTAAAATGAGGAAAATGTATAGGTTGTGTGTAGTAGAAGAATGGTGAGGCGCCAAGAGGTGGCAACATCAGCCAGATGTGGCGCCAAAACGAGTAAGCAGGCGTTGAGGGGTGCCAAACCTCCCATAAGCTTTAACGGAGGTGAGGGTGGGGTCCATCATCGATCAACTAATCACGTAATTTATTTTCTATTCTTTTAACTTTTAAATTTAATTTAGTTTTTTTTTGTTCAAACCACTACACTAAAGTTATTTAAAGTCTCATTGCCGATATAATGGTGACATGACATTTTAACATACACCATATATTAAAACCGTTACAGATAGCCTTATGAGATATTATAAGACGTGAATGGTGGCACAAGGATTTCTAAAATACACATTGAAGAAACACTAAATGTTCTCGGCAGATTAAGGATAATCTTAGGGTTAAGTAAATGTTTCCCACGAGGGTTAGGTCCGGCAAAGATGGTTGTTCTTCTCGACCTGCAAAACAGACACCGTGAGCTCGTCACTGAGAAGGGGGGGGGGGGTTCCTCCTTGTGACCACCCTCCGGCGTGAGAATCAGACTAGATTGATCTGAATATAAGTGTATATTGAGAGAAATAGCTAGAGAAGATAAGATAATATGAGATGATGATACCGTTCCAAGGTGTTGGAGTATTTATAGCCGAAGGTAGGTTTCCAAGCAGGTACGACCAGCTATATAATATTCCTTTTCCACCAACTACGGGCTATGTTCGTGCCACGATGGGAGTTGGTGGGTAGGCAGCGGCTGATGGCGACGTTTTGTACTGGAGCGTGCTCCTCCTCGTACTATTGTCGGTGAGCTGTCACCATGTGATTGGTTCATGGGTCGCTTTTACCAGATCTTGTCTTTTTGTCCATACCTTGGTAGGTATAGTACAAAAGATCTTCTGGAAGCGTACGGACTGGCTCTTTTGGGCGGGAATATTCCCGCCCTGCTCATTCCTTCAGGTGACATTGCTGAAGTATAAGAGTTAGTGCCTTATGCGTGTAGCTTTACTGTTAGTGCGGGTAGCCTTTCTTCTTGGTTTGTACCTACAGCTGCGGGAACAGGCAGGGTACTGTACCAAGGGAGGCTTTCCTGCGGGAACAGCTGGCTTACTGCGTATAAGGTCTTCATCTCTGAGCCTGGTGGGTCCTGCGGAACCAGTTGATCTTTGCGCAGACGTACCTCTTTAAGGTGTGTCTTGCGGGTCCAACTGGGCTTTGCGGGGACCTACCTCTTCACACATGGAATTAGTGACATTTCTTCGACGGTGAATTCTAATATGTTATTGGATGTATGCTTGCATATGCATCTTTGTTACGAAAATAGCCAGATTCAAATACTCAATAATTCTTGTGTATGTGGATTGTTTGAATATACCTAAATTCTTGATGAGGTTCATTAAACAATCAAAAATATAAAGAGAGAATCAAGTGATAAATCGTAAAAGAAGACATTGTCTATTGAGCATCGTAAGGATGAAATTTAGAAAAAAGCTACATAGAAGTAGTGTTAACAAGATATTACACAAATAAATTAAACTCAACTTAAAGAGGTACATTTCAGCATATATATATATATATATATATATATATATATAATATAACACTAATGCACACATACATTATATCATTTTTTTATATAGTATAACACTATTGCATATATATATAATACAAACATCTGCATATATGATATTCAAATCTGTTGCAAAAATCGATAACTAGAGTCATTCGTGTTACTGTGTCCGTCCGGTAGAGGGTGTTATAACTAGAGTCATTCAAAATCGGTTTACTAAATTTCACATGGTGGGTGTTTGGCATTCCTTATTTTTACCTCTTTATAATTATTTTTGGGATAAGTCATGCTATTGTAACTTATCAACTTATCCCCTCACACAATAAACAATTCAAACATCTTTTTATCTTTTCAAAAAGTTACAAGTTGGCTAAAATAAGCAATTCTGAACACCCCCTTAATTTGTAGTTTAAAAATCTTGAAATATATATTTTAGTTTTGTTACAATGAGAGGAATACTTGTTCAGTTGTTCGGCTATTATTCTTTGCCCGATGGTAAGAAAAAAAATCCTTAGATTAGTGCTTGTCTAGCAAAATATAGTTGGTAAACATATTGTAACCGTTAGGGTGTTATTGTAACCGTTAGGGTGTTAACAGTCTTTTGACGTTTTTAGGTTAAACTGCGAATCAAACCGTGAGTAGCGGTTTATAGTCATTGAAGCCGAAACTGAACGATTGAAAAATAAAATCGAACCAAACCCAATTGTTACTAACGGTTTGGTTTCACGGTTTGAACTTATTAGGCGATTGTATAAATACTCAAATTTGTGAGTTGAGTAAATCGATATTATTTTTATATTATACCTAACTCAAATATATATACTCAAATACATGTTATAGAAAACATTTTTAAAAATTAAAATATGTTTAATTACTGTCGGTTCTGGTTTTATACGGATTAAAAATTTTCAAACCGCAAACAAAATCGTTTATTACGGTTTGTAAATTTTTAAATAGGCCGACTGAAAGTTAATTGAATAAAAAACCCAATCGTGAAATCAAACCGACGATTGTCTTGGGCGGTTTTAAACTAAAGCATGAACACCCTAATAAACATTCCACACTCACTTCGTGACAATCGTTTCAATGAGGTATGTGTAGATTAATTATTTGGATACTCAACCCTTGTTAGCTGCTACTTTGATGGGTTTTAAGGTTGCATTATGTTACGGGTCCATTATTGCAGTGGCCTTAAGGCTAAAAACGTGGTGGCTTCAACAACACCATGATGGTGCCAACAACAATACCAACAATAAATGAATGAAGTATCTAGAATGTCAGGAGCATGAAGTGTCTAGGATGCCACATGTTTATCTAAAACAATGTTACACATGTGTTAAATTAAAAGAGGCTTTGGATGCACCATATTGTACACTAGATTTACTATTCTAGTTTGTTTAACTACACAATTTAAATTGAACAATTTTTAAGTCTATATGAGTCTATATGCACAATTTTAATTCTAAACAACGATATACAAATATGATAAAATTCGTTGGACGACTATTTTAATTCCATTTTTTAGTTTACTTTTATGCCAACAATGGACAGATCATCCACGGTACACATGTCATGTTGACGAATGACGGGTATGCCAGAAGCTTTTTAGTCTTAAAGACGAATCATTATACACAAAGAGGTAGTGAAGAAAATGATTTTATTTTTGCTTGCAAAGAAGAAATATAAGAATAAGATCCACACTTATCTTAAAAGTTTAATATAGTTTCTAGATTCATGGTTAAACGTATCATTATAATTACATAATTAGTTTAGGCGTCAAATGTATACAACTTTGACACATCATTTTACATTTATACGCCCGACATACTGTCAAAAGATTTGATCAACGATGGGGTTTTTTCTAAGGGCGAAGTCTGTGGGTCCCACGAAGGGTTTGGTGGACCTTGATCCAAGTCTTGATAGTGATCCATTTGAACTAATGCCCTTAATAGAACAATTAAGTGGGTAACGAGGTTCTTCTACCCGACCTTAATCGGGATGCCAGTGATGAAACTCAATGTAACGTTCCTAAAATTTCAAAAAAGAAAGGAGCTATCGGTGAAATTCAGAGACACTATCGGCCGAGCCAAATCTGTTGTTACGTCAGTTTAAATCTAAACTACGTTTCAATAATTTGGACCAAGAGGTCAACTCAAATGAACAAGTGCATGCGAGCAACATTGAAGATCTGGATAAAGAGGTTCGAAGATCAATAGACATAGGGGAGATTCTTGGATTTCGAATATTTGGTCAGGACGAACATGTTCGAGCTTTAATCTTGGCTGAAGAGGAGTCAGTCGGTAATCAATGAATTTTATGACATACGATTAGGAGGGGTGGGAGGAAAAATACGACGGAATAATTATAATTTTGAAGGCGGATATCTAGGGAAAGAGTCCGGGTTTGCTTGCCAAAGTTGGTGCAAATTTTATTTTGTTTTTCTTTGTCGGCGGTACTGTGTAACTTTGTTCCCGTCTTATTTTCTTTTCCTTCCTTGTAAGTTTCTTGGGCTCCTAACTTCTGGCTAGGGGGTTTCCATTTTTTTTATTAAATCTTGGCCGTTCAAAAAAAAAGAAAAACATACCACTAGACCTTCAACGAACATGACCATTCAAATTGCTAAAAGTCCTAGAAAGGGAGGTTGATGCCAGTTTCACACGCTCCTTGCGTTTTTCAAAGTTGACTATTTGAATATAGTGAACTGTGGGGTTGACTAAGATTGCATATCTTCCTCTATGCCAAGATTTGCATGCAAAGTTGAGTTCTCATTTGCTGAATGTATAAACGACACATATATGTTAATAACCAAAATTATAACTACAGCAAACAAAGTTATCACTTTACCTTTTCACCTTGTTTAGCTCCATAATCATTGTAACCCTCAACAGTCAATAAGCAAAGTGCTCCCTGTTAAGCATAGATATAAAAAGCTAAGTGATCACACCAGTTCTTTTAAAACAATCACCATGAAAGTTTAGTGGCTTTAAAGAAATAGAAAAACTTAGCAAAACGTCTGAAGAGTTATAACTTATACACACCTTATGTTAACTTTTACAATTGATGTTATAAGAGACAGAAAAACTTCTTTATATCAATTGTAAAAGTCAACATAAGGTGTGTATAAGTTATATATATACACTGCAACTGCTTAAAATGACAAAGTGTGCTCTTCTAAGTTATTCAAATTCAATACCCAAAATGAGATCAATATGCATGTGTGCATCTTCCTCTCTCGTTTCCTTCTTTAATTTCTAAACAAATTTACAATACAATCGTTTAAGGAGTCACATTAAAGTTTACACAAACCACAACATGTACTTAAAACTGTCCTTGTAGTTAAAATTGAATAGATATAACCACTCTTAAAGGCATTTGCCAATTTGTCTAAAACGCGTTTCTTAAGTTTGTTATGCATCCACGTTTAGTTTATGGCCATTGGGTTTACATAAACTATTTAACAAAATTTGAGAACTAATGATATTATATTTAACTGTTTGCACAAATCACAAATATTTATGGCCATTTGAGGCATTTATTTTAAAATTTTATGTGCAATTGCACATAAAATTAGGGGTGAGCTTTTAGTAAAACCCGACCAGAACCGAGTATTAATTGACCCGAAAAGCAAAAAAACAAGATGTGAATGTTGGACCCATATGCAGTAACCGGCCTTGGTTAAGTATTGATTCTTAGAATCCGGGTCGTAATACTCGGTTCCAGTTTGTAATGTTTAACGATATATATAGAGTTGGATTTCAAATTCACAAACCATATATAGTTATATTATATAACCCTCTAATTTAGTTAAGTTCGATAATAACTTTATTCTTGAACAATTGAAATTGTTATACAATCTAACACTACTGCCGCGTTTAACAGGATGTCAGAACAGATGGCTGCATCGGATGCACAGCGAGCATCCGAATATGTAGAGACGAGGCGAGAGATTGATCGCTTGGGCTATCGCATGGACAGGCAGTGGGGACCGTTTGAACCGGATGCGGGTAATTGATGACTGGCGGCACTGGTAGGTCGGGCATAGGCACGGATTGGTAGCATTTTATGAACTTTTTATGTGTTTTAAACAATTTACTTTTCACTGTACTTGTTTGTTTATTTTTATGTTGATTTGGATATTTTATGGTCGTTGGTGCCAAAGACATTATGATAGGTTCTAATTTAGCCCAATAGGGCTAGGGATGGATGATTCCATACCCAATTTTCAGCAGTTTATGCTTGGTTGTTTGTGGTTGTTTACAGTTTTATATTATACAGGTATAAAAACAGGAAAACGGACGAAAAACAGGGGAAGCTCTGTCGAAATTTCGTTAACCCGTAGGGAAGTAACTCCCCATTTTAACCCATAATACTCAACAAGAATTTTTATATTTTCATTAAT
Source organism: Bidens hawaiensis (assembly GCF_021521415.1). NCBI lineage: Eukaryota > Viridiplantae > Streptophyta > Magnoliopsida > Asterales > Asteraceae > Bidens > Bidens hawaiensis. The sequence continues at coordinate 127,886 of NW_027498098.1, forward strand.
CCTATCACATTGAGGACAATGTGTGGGGAGGGAATTACTTGACCAAATAGTTTGTCCAACTAATTATAAAAATCTCTAAAACAAATATATTTTGCAGCAAACAAAGATTATTCTAAACCTAAAAAGAAAACCAAGAAAATTTTTTGCAAATAACCAATCATTACATAAAAGTGAAAAAGTAAGAAGAAGTTTTGTAATATTGAGAATAAGTTTATGCAAAATATGACGTTAATACCCAATTCCTCCGTTACTGTGAGATAAACCTCATGCCATATAAATATTTTTTCGGAAGCTTTGAGTGAGTCATATGTTTCGTGTGATTTAGAACTTGTCGCAATTATTCATTTCAAGACCGCACGAAGCGTTGTATAAAGAAGAATGTAATATTTACACAAACCCATTACCAAAATTACAAAACCTAAAAATCCGATCACCTTATCCATTTTGAACCGGTAAAATACAACACTGGTCTTTTACCGGCAGATCTTAAAGAACTGGAAATGCATTCTTTCGATTTCAATTTCCTTTGCTTTATACACTTCACAAAACCTAGGTTGCCTCCAGAACTTAGGGAGAGAATCTTTCTCTTTAGCAATGAGGTGAGGAAAAAGTGGCGCCAAAACGAACAAAGGCCACCATTATGTGGAATTTTCAAAAACGCAATGAAGAGAAGAGCAAAAAGATATGAACGATGCTTAGGTTGCGGAAACTGGTCCCACGAAGGAAGATGTAGAAAAAGTCAAACTCAGTCTCAGCATGAATATACCGAACTAATGAGGATGGGGGCTATTAGGCTCAAAGCCGAACGATCCATTAGAGTTGGAAGTTATATTCATAACAGGATTGAGAAAGAATTAATCCACATCCTCGATAAAACTGGTCTTGACTATCTGACCTTAAAAGAGTCATTAGGTATATAGTATTTACAATAAAAAAAAGGAGCTAACCATTGAAGACATCTCAAGACTCCCGACAAACAGCGGAAGTTGTATTTACCATTAAACCTTGAATCACCACAAAATACCAATCCCTACTCACACTAAACCGGAACCCCTTTTTTTACCTTCTGATCTATGCAACCCTTCAAAAGGTGGAGATTTGAACTTGTTACAAGCTTATTTATCACAGGTTGCATTTTGGCTAAGAGTGTTCACATACCTACATCCCAGGTATGATCAGATATAAAAACCGAGTGTGAGTGAACATTGCGAGAACGTGACGTTTTGCATAAACAGAAGCTCATAAAAACAAAAGTTCTCTCTTATTTATCACTAACATAAAGATTAGTTATTTTGTTTCATCTTCTTGGAGCTCGCTTAAGGAATAGCTATAATCTAAATTTGCTGTTTTTAGAGAACATTAATAAGACGATTGCTTGAGGACAAGCAATGTTCAAGTGTGGGGATGTTTGATGTACATAGAAATATACATCTTTTCAGCATCAAATAATCTCTAAAAACTGCAATTTCTATCTTATAACATAGCATAAAAGGCTACTTATCATAATAAAACGTAATTTCAGGTGAAACCAAACCTCAAACGAAGAAACAAGCAAAAAGACGAAGAAAAACAGAAGAAAACACAAGAAAACAAAGAAACACGCCCCCATGTCTCAAGAAACACGCCCCCATGCTTATGGAACAAGAAAAGACAAAATCTGAGAACAAAAGCACGGGGCCGTGCTCAGCATGCACGGAGCCGTGGACGGGAATGCAGAAAAGACAAAGAAGAATTGAGCACATGTCACTAAAAAGCACGGGACCGTGTCTGCTAACCACAGGGCGGTTGCCAGCTCACACAAAAGACAAAACAAATCTGGCACATGTCATAAAAATACACGGGGCCGTGCTCATCAAGCACGGAGCCGTGCCTCACCATCCAGATTGCCTATAAATAGTGGCTCATGTTGCATTCATCAAGTGTGCCTTAAAAAGATTTCTATCCGATTCTCTTTTATAAACACACACACTAACACTCACCTTGAAGATCTAGTGAAGAGTTTGAAGGTTTGGAGGTCATCACCACTAATCATCATTATCAACCATCATCCCCATCATTAAGAAGAAGGATTCATCTACATTTGGTTAGATTGTTCCAAGTTTAATCATGTATTTGTTATTATCAATCATCTTAATGTTCATCATAATGCTCATTATGAGCTAAACTCCTTTTATTGTCTAAAATCTATGAAGAAGCTTTGTTTTACTTGATAATTAATCAAGACATGTGATGTAGTCTAGTTAAGTACATGGTTATATTACAATTATCTTTTGATGAGAAATGTTTCATCATCTTAAATCACTAATTCAAAGTTGGTAGTTGTCAATCTCTTTGGCAATCGTTCATGATCGATTCATGTTCTTGAAAGATAGAAATACTTTGATACATTATCGAAACATGGATCCTTATATTGTACTTAGAAATGATGAGATATAAGTTATGGTGTATTTTTCTAAACCTTGGTAATCCGAAAATGGCTTTGCTTAGGATATCAAATTAGCTAAAGAAACCATATGTTAATGGAATGTGTAATCATAACCTACTTAAATCAACCAAGAGGAGGTTGTGTGATGAACTACAATCACCCGAAGTTGTTAGAATTGGTATTCGAGAAATTGAAGTCAATCCTAATCTTTCTACTTAACGAAACTACTTGCCAACTTAAATTAACATCATTGAGATGGTATGACATTAGGAAAGGGTGGACTTTAAAATGCGCATATCATCTCCTTAGTGCCAAAGATGCTCACTTTGGGTTAAGGAGTTATCTATCATATATTGCTACGGTAAGTTTATCACATGTCTACATATTAATTATCAATGCTAAAATGGAGTGGATTTATGATCTTAGATGGTAACCTTCGTATAATTGAACAACTCGTTTAGAATTTCTTATCTTGGTCACCTATATATTATATATATATAATTATTTATATTTTATAAAAAGTTCAAAAATTAACCCCAAAATGATTAAAACCTCCGATTGAAGTAAAACAACGATTTATTATTATAAACCTTGAAAACGGATCGATACTTGGTTCTTACCAATACTATTCTACATATACGATAGGTACACTTGCCTATTTTGTGTGTGTTTAGTCTTTGTAGAAATCACTTTTATAAATTTAAAACACGATCTTGTGCAAAAGCTAAATATCCAATTTATCATATTTTATACAAGCTACACAGCACGCATCATATAGACTCTGTTATTTACAGTTTTGAGATCGCTTTAGGTGTCATATATATGGTTAGTTGAACCTGTTGCTTGAATGTGGAAAAAATTTAGTGTAGGGATAACATCCCAAATAACATAACCAAGCTAACAACATCACATCAACATAATCAAACCAACAATTTCACATCGACATAATAGAGCGACTCTTATAAGATGAATCTATAAGATAGTTGGAAGATATACATGATAGTAATAAAATGTGGTCTATATTGGTAAGCATACAAGTAACATCTACTACTCTAATAAAAGAATACTACTTTGTGTCACTTGTCACTTTCTCAGCCATCCACACATTTTTAAAACCCATTTTGTTATTTGAATCCCGTTAGAGTCATTACTCAATCAAAAATAGCTTTATTCTTACGTATATATAAAGCAAGTGTGTTAATGTTTATTTATTTCTTCTTTTATTTCTTTTTATATTCTAACGTCATGTTTATCTTTAAGTAATAATGTGAAACTATTTAGCAAAAGAACATGTCAAATGGGATTGAAGTCGTCAGAACATTGCTTTATTACTATTTTTTTTAGTGTTTTCAGGTATATAAAATAAAAGTCAATTAAAATACTTTCTTCCTTATAAAAATTTACATTATATACATTGACCACATTCTCATAAATTTGTTTATCGACATACTAACCATTAAATTTATTCTTTTGGTTTATTTTGGAAAGCTAGAATCATGAAGTTCTTTTCTTAGCTATCATATATATATATATATATATATATAGCTTTTATTCCCTGTAATACCAGGTTGTTTTATATTATACGATTCTAATATTAATATATTTTTTGAATTTTAATTTTTTTATTGTAAATGTTTAGGATTTGATGATGAAAGGGTTTCACAAATAAATGAGATATTATAACCCGATTTAACAGATATATGGGTTTGGTGAGACCCATGAACCGTTTTGTTTTTTTTACTATAAAATTGTTTCTTAATTATAAATAATATCTTTTAAAAAACCAGATACTAATTTGTAGTATATCTTTATTTTATAGGATTTTCATATCAAATATTTGATAAAATTAATTTTAATATAATGAGATGTTAGAACCCGTTTAAAAGGCTATCTGGGTTTGATGAGATCTATACTCGTGAATTCGGTTTAAATGCATGAGAAACATTCATTTACAAATAAAGTAATCTAGTAGCTTTAGAGAATTTAAGGAGGTTGAAAGTTTATCTATAGTCAAGATTAAGATTTAATACATAATCTTGTTTTATTAATTTTGGTTGGCTACGTACTTGAAAGAACCCGTGTTTTCACACGGACATATATACGTCGCTTTGTCAAGATTTATAGACATGCATTGACTAAATATTTTGATTATTGATAAACTAGGTATATTGAGCAACACAACTGCAAACTTAGCGTACAAAGAAAATTTTTTTCTTATCTCTATATATAATAAATGAAAACAGGTTCTGACACGTGTCACCACCACATGCATTTGGAACACGTGTCAGCCCCACATTGTATTTGATATTGTGTTCATCAACCACACTATCCACGTCTCCCTTCTTTTAAAGCTTCTTTTTGTTATTACCCATACATAAACCTTATCTTCTTTCTCTTACTCCTCCAGATCAAAATTCAAATTTAGAAACACATACACCTACCCTAAATTTATCATCCTCCAACGTTCATTCATTGGCTTTATCCCTTTTTCATCTCCACTCTTTATAAGCCCTAATCATGTTATGAAAAAAAAGTAGGAATGTTTTAAAATTAACTCACTGTTGCCCCTCTTCATAGATCTGCTACAAGATCCACCACCACCGTCATCCTCTGTCGCCGCCGTGCTCCACCACCCATCACTCTCCTTCACCGCCATTCTCCGTCGCCGTGCTCCACCACCGCCACTCTCCTCCACCACCGTGCTCCACCACCGTCACACTTCTCCACCGTCGTGCTCCTCCATATCAAAAAGGTTTAATTTAGATTTTTTATTAGTTTTCGTTTATTATTTAATTTCTTGACTTATTACTATTTTTTAATTTTATTTTATATTTTTTTGTTATTTTCAAACTTTTTTTTTTCTTATTGTAGATAGAGGGAAGAGAATTCCAATTCTGGTGGGTGGATTTACTGTTGTTCTTCAATAGTTCATCATTACAGGTTTGTCCTTCATCGCGTTTGCCCTAATTTTGCTATCTTTCATCTTGTGTTTAATAATCTTCTCTGTTCGATCCGTATTTTCATACATTTTTTGTGTGTTACATTTCATAGACCTTTTCTTTTCTCTGTGTGTCTAATGGGTTTATGCTAATTGTTTTTTTGTGTTTCTTCGCTCTTCAGAAATTGTTGATTTAGGGCTTTATTGGTTAATTTTGGCTGTTGGTTTGTGTATTACTTTGATTTGTGTTTTAATAACACCCGATTGTTGTTTGGTTTTTGAAATTGTTGGTTTTGTCGTCATTACTTTCAAATATGTGGTTTTGTACTTTATGTTATGTTTATTAAATTTGCAGAACTTTATAGTGAAGTTGAAATTGACGAACAATACATGAGTTACAGATAAGAAAATGTCATGAAATTTTTTGCAATTCTATATATTTTTCTTTTCTTTTTCTTTTTTCTTTTTAATCTGGTGCAGCTAATATGATTTGGTCCTATTTGACTCGTTTTATAATAAAAACTATAAACCAAATGTACAACTATCAAGTTTTTGATGTTTTGAGTTAGGGATAATTATTAGTTTGAATTAATATGCTTAGTGGTTAGTATTATTTTGAATTTATTTATTAAGTTTAAATATGAGCCGTATTGAGATTGTCGCACGGTTTTATTGGGTCTGGGATTGTGAATGTATAAACCAGTCCCAGACCTCACCCATTGCCATCCCTACTAATGGTTGTCATTTTTTTATATTATTAGGCACAGGATAATTGTTTTATAGAATATCTTTTGAATTCGATCATCTGATGTGTTGATTCATATGTTGCAGATTTAAGGTGCATGTTATTGGTGGTCATGATGGTATTATTATTCTACCATTGTTTTCTTAGGTATGTTTTTGGTTATTTTAATACGTGTGACATCCGTCAATTTCGGGTCACTTTTGTTATGTAAACCCAACCCGTTTGTAACCCGAACATTTCAAATATATAAAATATTGGATCTTGTCATTTAAAATATATAAAATATATAAAATATTGGATTTTTTTTATATTATGCATTGTTTGACCATTTAAACATACCCATTTTTATGCAAACCATAAAAGAATCTTTATACCCAACCCTTCACTCCTTCCCTATATATACACACCCATCTTCTTCATTTTACTCTTGCTACATCTCCAAAAACTCTCTCAAAACTCCATAGATTCAGGGTTGTTATTTCTTATGTATTCTTGAAGTTTTGACTTCTCAAGTCAAACTAACTATAGTCTTTCATTCTAACTTGTTCATCTAACATTACTAACTCTTGAATATGGTGGTACAACATATATATAATACACACCCCTTGTTTCCTTTATTTGTTACTTCACCGACTCCGGTTGGTTAAGTTTCGAATGTCATAAGGCAAGGCTTCATGGAGGACTTCGTGTTCTTGATATATATTTGCACACACATAACTTATTATACATATCACTTATGACTAACTTCTAACCCTTTTTGTTTTGTTCATCTTATTACAAGTTTCATGGTGTGGGTTTGTATAAGACTAACCTCGGTTTAACCGAAACTAGTCCAAACCGGAAACCGAACTTTTGTTTACTAGTTTTGGTTAAAATAGTTGTTTAAACATGTTTATTGCTAGATTTGAGTTTCAAAAATCATTTTTACAAGTTCTTTGATATTAAGCATATGGAATCCATCTATGAACTCGTTGGGAGATGGAAACCGAACTAAACCGAAACTTTTGCTTAAAAGACTTGTAGTTAACTTTTTAGTTGCAAGATATAAGTTTTCTTCATTTATAAACCAATATACGAGTTCTATGATATTTGGGCATGTAGAAACCATCTATGAACTATTTGTGAGATGGAGACCGAACCAAACCGAACTATACCGACTTTTACTCGCTTAAGACACACAAGTGTGTTTTTAGCTATCAAGACTTGTATATTTCTTTAAAAAATAGTTTACAAACTAGTTTTAATTATTTTCTTAAGTACTTGGAATTGTTGGATCCAACTTGATCTCATCACATAGTTTGGACCGACAAAACCGAACACTCGCTTAACGTGCGTTGTTAGTTCTAAACAATAGATCTACATACTTGGTTAAGTGCTAGTATATTTTAATGAGTTATCTCATAACAATTAATATGTTGGAAAGTTGACTTTGGGTTTGACCATTTGTCAAGACCCGAACCGACAACCCGAACACTCGTTAAAAACCCGTTTTAGTATCTTTGTCCAACAGAACTTGCATTTTAGCATTTTCCCACCTTATTACTTAACATTGGTTAAGTAAATATTAAGGTTAGATACTTTAACCCGGTTTCGAGCAAACTTACATTTTTAAAGGATTGTTATCATAAATTCTTAAAGAGTTACATTTTAAACCTTGAACTTTAATTGTTTACTTTTTGCAACAATTATTTTATTTAAAGATCTTCAAGTCAACCATTCTAAATCCAATATTTTATTTTCATTTAGGCGTTGCTCGTTAAACTTCATTCATCCGGTTATTCGTCTTTTACAGATCAAGTTTTATACTTGAACGTGAGTAACTTCATACCCCGTTTTTCTATCTTTTGTTTTGGGGTGACATTTCATACTTATTCAAATCAAATGCTTTATACTTGAGTCTTAAACCACCAACATTGTTGTATACTTTACTTGAATAATTGCTCGATTTGGTGTTCTATGCTTATATGCCTATGTGTTTATCGCTTTCGGTTGGTGGAATCTATAAATCCTAGACTACTTGGAATCCCCTTGTAGCAAGGTGTCGTTAACGTAATGCAATTAACGATATTCTATTAAATCCTAAACTACTTGGCAACCCCTTTTAGCTAGGTGGCGCTAACGTAATTCTATTAGTGATTGTCAATTTATCCAAGTTGTTGCTTTTATTTATGGTTTCGTATACTAGTTTTGTGATTTTTCATACTATATATCTATTGTTCAAACTTATTAATTGCTCACCAACCTTTGTGTTGACAAACTTTATTTTATGAAATGTTACAGGTTTACATCTAGGTTGATTTGATGATTGTGGAGGAAATGGAAGCCAAGACCTTTAAGTTATTAGCAAAAATGAACAATATTTGAATTGCTATATCATGTTATATCTTGTTGTTGACTATCTCTTGAATATTTGTTATGTGACATTTTCGATGTTGTGAAATGAAATGAGTTTGTTAAATATTGTCGCTTTAAATTAGTGTCATGCGCTTATGAGCAATCGTTGCACCTCGGCATGTTCCGCGGCCTTTGGTCGGGGTGTGACAGATTGGTATCAGAGCCATGACAATTAAGATAGGTGGTTAGACGTAACGACCTAGAATTGTTATGCTTAGGGTCCTATACGTGTGTTCATACGTGTTTACTCTATTTTATTGTTCATATTGCATGTTTATTTATGAACTTGTTTAAATTTCACCAATATCCTAAATGTTCACATACACACACTTTCATAGTATTTCCAAGGTATCCTTACCTTAAAACGCAAAAAGTAGATTTTTATTGTGTTTTATGGATTACAAGATTAACTTGGATCCCGTTGTTTCAAATCCCTTAAAGGTTGCGTTTATATCGGGTTTGTAGCCGTCATAGAAAACGAGACATTATAAAATGACCATTTGACAAAAAGATTCCAAGGACCGAAGGTGATTTACTTACCTGGGATGGTTGAGTTATAATGCTCATTTTCTAGGCCATAAATTGTGTTATAAATGTCAATTCTTTAAGTAGTCGAATGCGAGTGTTCCGGTCGCCATCCAAATTTTCGGTGTTAAAACAATAGGACTACGGTGATTTCGTGGACTAGTGTATTGGCATGACGCTGTATCCCGATTTATTGTGTTATCATTGTTATTTGAGTTTAAAACATGAAAAAGCCGCGGTGATCTCGTGCACATGTTTAAACTCCAACGTGGTGTTTTATAAAACCTTTATTTAGTGTTGGAATATCAAGTCATGGTGATTTCATGCACGATTTTCCTGACTCTATAAATCTCAAAATCTCAAATTTTCAAGCTTTAACTATCTCAAAATTATTTACGTTTTGTTTACCATTTTGTTATTTATAAACAAAGGTTTTATATTTTATCTAACACTAACATCTCTCTTTACTAACTCTAGGATCCACAAATCAAAAATCGAAATCTTATTTTATTTTATACACCTTTATACTCATCTCCTTTTACCCAAAACTTATCCCATTTTCTTTATAAATTTTAGCATGCCTCCGCTATGACGCCAACCGCGCAAGAACTCCACTCGACGTATGGCCGCCATCATCGCCAAGCAAATGGCCGCTGTGATCCCCGAACTTATGACCCAAATGCAAGCAAACCTACCCGCACCCGTTGTTGCACCTATTGAACCCAAACCCGCATCCTACTTGCTTAAACAATTTACTATGCTAAACCGGCCGAATTCTTTGGCACCAACTGTGCGACTACCTTGTTGCAATGGTTCGAATCTGTGGAGAATGTGTTTTTACACAGCGAATGCCCCGAAGCGAAAAAGACAAACTTCGCTTCAAGCATGTTTAGGGAAACCGCCCTAACATGGTGGGGTAGTGTTATGCACCTCCAAGGTACGGATGTGGCCATGGCTCTTCCATGGGCCGAGCTCAAGGCGCTTATGAAGAAGAAATTATGTCCCGAACACGAGCTCCAAAAGCTTGAGGTAGAATTTTGGGACGTAAAACAAGAAGGTGGTGATAACGCCGCTTACTCGCTCCGTTTCCACGAGCTAAGCGTTCTTGTACCTCACTTGGTCACCCCAACCGAACGTGAAATTGACATATATATTGGAAGTCTACCAATGAAAATCCGGGACTCAGGCATGAGTAGCAAACCCGCGAACCTTGAGGAAGCCATCATGTTAGCCGGTTGGCTATCGGAAAATCATGTGAAGGAGGGTACCCTAACCCTCAAGAAAACAACCGAGAAAGCCAAAACCGAGCCCGCTCCGCAAGCTAAGGTTGAACCCGCACCACAAGCTATAAACTACTCCAACTCCTCCCGACATAACAATAACAACAACAATAACAAGAAACCCAAGACTAATTACCGAAACTTTGCCGTCACCCAACCTCAACCTCAACAACAAACTCAAGCTCCCCAAAACTGAAGACCCTATACCGGTCCTTACCCGCTATGTAACACTTGCCAATTTCACCACCCAACAAACTCGCCTTGTCGCCAATGTACCATTTGTAACTGACTTGGCCATCTCAACACCACTTGCTGATCCGCCCAACGAACCCAACCTAACCAACCAAACCAACCAAGAAATTTTCCCCAAAATTCCCAAAACCGATATGCGCCCTACCCACCAAACCAACCCCAACCACCCCGAGCTTGTTACAATTGTGGAGATCCAAACTATTTCAGCAACAATTGCCCTCGCCTCACCTTTGCTAACCAAACCATGACCATACCTTACTACCAATCCCAAGCCTACCAAGTTCAAACCTACCAACCCCAAATTCCCCAACTCAATGCACCACTCATCCAACCCATCCAAGCAATCCAAGCACCACCTCCACCTCCACAACAAGCACCTCAAGTCAACCATGGTAATCAAGGACGAGCTTTTATGATGAATGCAAATCAAGCTCAAGTGGCAAACGATGTTGTGAACGGTATGTTTTTGGTGAACTATCATTTGGCTTCTATTTTATTTGATACCGGTGCCGATAGAAGTTTTATTTCTTTGAAATTTGAGTCGAAACTTGCGATGCCTCGAACTAAGCTTTCCTGACCGTTCTCTGTCGAAGTCGCCAATGGAAATTCTATTAACATCGATTCCGTCGTCCGCGATTGTTCTCTTATTCTTTCTAAGCATATATTCTCCATCGATCTCATCCTGATGCAAATGGGTAGCTTCGATGTCATAGTAGGAATGGATTGGTTATCTTTGCACCGTGCCGAAGTCGTTTGTTTTGATAAATTCATTCGCATCCCGCTCGTCAACGGTAAAATTCTTAAGGTATTTGGAAACACAACGTCCCGAAGGCTTAATCTCATGTCGTGTGCTCAATCGCAAAAGTACTTACGCCAAAAGTACGTACCGTTTCTAGCTCTCTCGGTGACAAAAGACAAAAAAGGAAGGAAGATCCAAGATATTCCTATTGTTCGTGATTTCCTTGATGTCTTTCCCGATGATGTTACCGGTCTTCCTCCCGTTCGTCCGATTGAATTCCAAATCGATCTTGTGCCCGGCGCGATGCCCGTGGCCAAGGCTCCTTATCGCCTAGCCCCGTCGGAAATGCAAGAATTATCAAACCAACTTGAAGAACTTTCCGATAAAGGCTTCATTCGTCCAAGCTCTTCTCCTTGGGGCGCTCCCGTTCTCTTTGTGAAAAAGAAGGATGGTTCGTTTCGTATGTGCATTGATTATCGTGAACTTAACAAGCTAACTATTAAAAATCGTTATCCATTGCCACGTATCGACGACCTATTCGACCAACTTCAAGGTGCAACTTGTTTCTCCAAAATTGATCTTCGATCGGGTTATCATCAATTGCGTGTTCGCGAAGAAGACATTCCAAAAACCACTTTCCGTACTCGATATGGACATTTCGAATTTTTGGTTATGCCCTTCGGGTTAACAAATGCACCCGCGGTATTTATGGACCTCATGAACCACGTTTGTAACCCATTCCTTGATAAATTCGTTATTGTCTTTATTGATGACATTCTCATCTTTTCTAAATCCAAAGCCGAACATGAACATCATTTGCGTTCCATTCTCGAGTTCCTTAGAAACGAACAACTCTATGCCAAATTCTCCAAATGTGAATTTTGGCTCGATGAAGTTCAATTTTTGGACATATCGTAAACGACAAAGGTATTCATGTCGATCCCGCTAAAATTGAGGCCGTTAAGGATTGGAAAACTCCAACGACTCCCACAGAAATTCGATCCTTCCTCGGTTTGGCCGGATATTATCGGCGTTTCATTCGGAATTTTTCCAAGATCTCTTTGCCTCTTACCTCTCTCACCCATAAGGGACAACCCTTCGATTGGGGTTCGAAGCAAGAGGAAGCCTTTTGTACTCTTAAGGACATGCTTTGAAATGCTCCTATTCTAACCCTTCCCGATGGAAACGACAATTTTGTGGTATTTTGTGATGCATCCCATCAAGGACTTGGTTGTGTTCTCATGCAACGAGGTCAAGTCATCGCATACGCATCAAGGCAACTTAAGGTCAACGAGAAGAACTATACGAATCACGATCTCGAACTTGGTGCCATCATTTTCGCTCTCAAAATCTGGAGACATTACCTTTATGGTACAAAATGTGTGGTTTTTACCGATCATAAAAGCCTTCAACACATTTTTGACCAAAAAGATCTCAACATGAGACAACGACGATGAGCCGAATTACTTAGTGATTACGACTGCGAGATTCGCTACCACCCCGGTAAAGCGAATGTTGTCGCGACGCCCTAAGTCGAAAGGTTAATGTTAAATCCGTTTTGCTTCTAAGCATCAT